>NC_056737.1:905697756-905740256 GCF_019279795.1 Protopterus annectens
AATACCATTATTCCCAACCAGAATATCATTAGTTTGATAGTTCAAATTCTGAGTGAAATTGGAGACATTTGTTACTGTCGCTATCTCTGAAGTGACTGACGTAGTATTGGAAGTCCTCAAATTAGATGAACCTAGAACTGGCAAAAAATGGACCTGTATTCTTTTAGTTCTCACTTCAGACATAATATTGATAATTAACTGTAAGGGGTACCCTCTTCTAAGGAACATTTCTTTCAAATTGTGGCTGTGATTAATAAAGGCTGACCATGCAGTAATCATATGTGCTGCTCTTACACATTGTCCTTTTACCACAGCACGTTTCTGTGTAAGGGGGTGACAGCTATTCTAATGAAGGAAACTGTTGGAATATGTTTCCTTCCTAAATATTTTGGCCACAAATCTTTCTTCTTTTATATCCTTTTTTAATAACACATCTAGGTAGGTCATCTCTGTGTTGTTAACATTATGGGTAATCTTCAAAAAAGGGGTGGTCAAATTGATGTAATCTAAAAATTCAGAAACTTGTTCTTTGGGGTCTTCCCATAAAATAAAGATATCATCCAAATATCTCATGTAAGTGTGACAAAATGGGAAAAAAGTAGATGTCCTCAAAAATCTCTTCTCCCATTCAAGCATAACAATGTTTGTATAGAACCCCCCACAAGCAGAACCCATCGCAACACCTTGCAATTGTAAATTGTATTCATTGTCAAACAGGATATAATTATTCCTAAGGACCATGTCTAAAAACAGTTCATAAACATTTATGTGCTCCTGTGCAACCTCTTTTGAATGGAGAAAATCACAAAACCATGCAACCCCTAATGTTTGTGAGATTACAGAATATAAATCAACCACACCTATTGTAATAAATACAAAATCTGTGTTGAAACTGATATTATTTATTTTACTGAGAAAATCCCATGCATCAATGCATAAATGAGTTTCCTCGTATAAAAAATGCTTTAACTGAACATCCAGAAATTTCGCAGGAGGGTGAGTGACTGAACCCCTAGCATACACAACTGGGTGCATGGGGGGCACTTGAATGTTTTTATGGAGCTTCGGTAGTCCAAAGATGGTTGTTTTAATAGGAAATTCAACCAACAAGTAATGTAATTCTTGAATAGTAATGGACCCCTCAATAAACAGGTCATGGAGGAATCTGTTAATTTTCCTGTATGAACCATTAAGTTCATTCAAAGAACTCTTGCAATAAGTTTCAGTGTTCAAAATAGTCTTTCAGTTAGTGTTACTACATAAGAATGCAAAACAGATAAATGAATATGCACAAAATGGCCTATACATACTAATGGACTACTTAATGCATTATGTGTAACGTTATAATTAGGGGAGGAAATATGCTTTTATGACACTGTTTCTTGGGAACAACACCATTTAACTGGAGTATCATTTCATATGGAAGAAGGAAATTAAAGATAAATAAGCCTTTCATAGAATTTGATCTGACTACTTCATTCCCTGCATGCCACGCTGTTAGGATATCATCTCTTCCATTTGCTATGTTAACATTAAATATCTCTCTCCCTAAGTTAAAGAGATAGGCACAAATCCCAGCTCAGTAAGTCTGAACCTTTAGAAGAAAAGTATCATGCCTAATGATTGACCCTTCACATTATTTTACAACCTTATCAATGTTGTTAATAATAGCTTTTCTTGATTTCTCATGTTTAGATCTCCTCCTTTTTTATGTAGTCCCGGGTAGGTTATAAATGAACAATGAGGTACATATATGGATATTGTCTGCAAGTATATCAAACCCTCAATAATCCATTATTGAAGTTCCTTGACTGGTTAGGGCGACAACAGGAATAGCAATAATTATTTCCTTTAAATGTCACCAAGTTCTTTCCATGTTTTCCACCTTTGTCATGCCCTACCTCAAGATTACCTAAAAACACTTTATTGGCTAAATCAGTTGCCCAGGAAATAAATTAGTGGCCAACCACCACCTGCACTTTAATTTGCTTTTGACCTACAGGCACAAGAAACAGATATCAGCTAAAGTATTAATCAAAACTGTTATACTCATTCAGCTTCATTTGCTTTCACACATTCCTACATACATTTTGAATATTTTACACCTCCACCAGTGTACTTGATTTGATTGGCTTTTCAGTGGTCATTTATCCCCATTTTATCACTGTCAGACTCTAAAACACTAAATTCACTTATCTGTAACACAGAAACTTGTAATCTCAAATCCAGCTTCATTGGATGGTCCCTAAATGGCAGGGGCACTTGTGCTCGAATCTGCATACAGTCCACCTATATACTATATCACAAATTGTTCCTACACAGTAGAGCTGATGTATTGTAGGATGTTAGCAGCTATGCTCTTACATGATTCCCAACACTGTCTTTTTGCATTTTTCCATCTTGAACTACTGCCTGAAAGGAGCCTTGTAGTTAGGATAAAGCCGCAGTAGTGAGTGTTAACTATTGGTCTACACGAGGTGCATCCTGTTTCAGGTCATAACATACAGTTGAAGCATACTGAACAATGTCATTAAGTTAACTAAGCACAGTAAATGAACATTAAGATAGCAGTAAAGGCTAATATGCATATGCAAGTAAGAGGTTAGAAATGAAACAAAGGCAAATATTTTATATCCAGGAAATGGGAACATGCAATTTGCCATAAGAACATATTTAAGAAAGCATAACCGAGAAATAGGAAATGGTGTGCTTACTTGGTTTGTATGCAAAGCATCTGAAGATTCCAACAGACATAAAGGAAACAGAACATGAAATTTATGCCAACATTTTTAAATGATTATACAGTTACAAGATCGTTGCACAAATGATAATTTTTAACCTATACCAAAACTTTGTGTAAAAAGAAAAACAAAATTAAAAAGAAAAAAAATGCCCAGAAGAGTCATTTATTTGTTTTCAGAGCACCTGGAAGATGTTCATACATAATGGGCAGGATTCATGAAGTCTCCATGTAAGAGTTACAAGGCTTACACGGAGGCTGCAGTTAAACGGTGTGATGTCAGCATGTCATGCATATGCATGAGGGCATGCAGAATCACACCTAAGGCTAACACGGTCCGTGGAAGACAGTAGGGGGCGTGTCCATAGGGCGAGTCCTGCAAACGGACACGCCCCCAGAAGAGTAAAAGTCCCGAAAGTAAACTCCCACGACAGAGTCCGTGTAAATGTGAATAAACACAACACAACACATGCCCCACAGACTATGAACATAAAATGTAGAAATGAAAATCTTAAATTATTTTTTTAAATTGTAAAGATGTTTGCCCGTGAGTGCGCTCGTTTGCGCGGGTGTGCCCGGCGTTTAGCCACAGTTAGCAGTCAGTGGAAAAGCATATAAGAACTAAATATGCAAAGTAAGCCAAGAAGCAATAGCGTAGCAGTAGAGACGTCGGCTGAAGAGCAGGCAGTCATGGTTCAAGCCCCCACAACATCAATTTTTATTTTTAGTTGAAATAAGCATGAAACAAGTCCCTGACATATATGTACACATATAAAATTATATTTTATGTAAAATGTAATGAAATGGGCCATGTATTTTGAAGAAATGTGAGATAATAAAAAAAAAAAAAAAATGTCAGATGTGCCTATAGCTGAGCTACAGTCTAAGAAGTTGAGTACATCTGCCTGTAGGTGAGCAGTGTTTTAACAGGTTTAAAATGAGTGCCCATAGGTGAGCAGTGGTTTAACAGGTGTAAAATGAGTGCCCGGGGTTGAGCTGAGCATAATATGCGTGCTGACAGCCAAATGAAGCATAAACCAGCGTAACCCATTTGCGCGGAGCTACGCGCCATGCCAACAAGCTAACTGACGGGCAACGTTGAGCAAGCTGTACCAAAACTGCCTTTACACAGACACACCTCCTAGCCTGTGTAGACAGACATAAAATATAAAAAGCAATGGCCAGGTTTGAGCCCAGGATACCATACACCATAGTCAAAGTACTGAACCACTAAGCCATGACAGCTGCACATAGAAATGCAGTAATAGCATATATATAGGAATGAATAGAAAGAGGAGCATGACAAAGCAGGTTTTATGAAGCTGATACAATTCCAAAATGGCCAATCACAGATAAGTGCGGGAAAAACGGCATATATAAGCCCCATAGGTGGGAATACACAGCATAACCGATTGTAGAACCGACTTGCAGCCAGGATGTCAGGTGTAGGTGAGGGTAGTTGCTTCCGAGCACAGAGGTGGGGTGTTGAGGAGTCGAAATATATGGTTTGGCTCTTTGTCCATAATCAAGAGGCCCAACTCATGCAGGGCCAGGTCCTGTGGGGAGCATATAGGGCTGAGGCGTGGGACCGGTTGGCTCATGATCTTACCAGTGCCACAGGAATACCAAGGACTGGTGAGCAGGCCCGTCACCACCATGCGGACCTAAAGAGATGGAAGCAGGACCAACTGAACCTTTGGATCCAGGAGGCCTGGCAAATGCCCAATGCCCCACTACTGAGTAAGTTACATGTAATTATTTATGTAAGAAATTAACCTAGCTGATATTATGGAGATGTGTATTCCAATATTACTTTATTTATATTACAGCTGCAGGTGTCCGTTCTGCGAACAGTCGAGCCTATGGCGATAGGCTGGCATGGTTGCGCCACCAGGCAGGTCAGTAATTCTCTCCCTGTAACTGTAAATAAATATATAAGTATGACAGTTAGCAAAAGAGTGCAGTGTAGTCACTAATTAATAAAATGCGCAAGTAACAGTGTAAGAGGGTTTGCAAGTATTGCTTGATTACAAAAGTGTGATGTAGCCTATAATCCAAACATAAAAATGAAACAAGTTTGAAATAAAGATGTCCCACCTGTAATATAATAGTACATAACCTGCAGCAGGCTGAAAAGTACAGCTGCAGAAGCTGAGTAAAACACATGTGTGAAATATATCCCTGTTGAAATACAGAAACATGACAGAAGTGAGACTGTTGGAAAGGATTGTTATAACTACAGGTAAAACATGTCAATAAAGTCTAGAATTAAGTACCATCCTGATTTGTAAAAATAAAACAAGTGAGAGAGTGTAAGAAAGAGGTATGAATCCACCAATAAAGTAGTAATAACTCCTGAATAAAGAATACTGCAGTCAGTACAGAATGAAATGAATGTGACAGGCAGAACCAAACAGTAACATGTAATGAAAACAGTACCGCAGCTGGAATGTGTGTCCCAAAATCTGGATATGTTGCTCTCAGTCTGCAATATGCAGATAGTATGGTTGTCTGAAATACCAAACATCCACAGTTGTCTATAGCTATATAAAGCAAATGTAGCAGGATGATGTAGCTGAACAGAGTAGGATATGAATGTGTATGAATAAAAATGGAAATGTATATTGATGTAGCAGTAACATTCCTATCACCAACCTGAAGTAGTTATCACATAGGAAACTGTAGGCAGAACTGTAGTGTGTATATATCTGCAGCTATTAGAAATGTACAGCATATGTATTGTTATATGAAGTTGTTAATTAAATTTTCTTCACCCTACCCTATAACCACATATAATCCATTCCACATGAAATTGGTATGTGCAATCACAATTAACACCCCTGGACATTTGTCCTGTTGGTTCATACATATTTGCATGTACGTTGATGCATCTGCCCTGTTCATACATCCAAACCTGATGGCCTGTTGCCATCAATCAACTCTGCATGTTGTTGGATTGTGTATTGCTGTTCAAATTATGCATGTGTTATGCTTGCTGTTCAATGGTTTGAATATATGGGTGTTTGGTTAATGGGAATACTAACGCATGCTGTTACAACTAATTGTGAATGGTACTGTACATTACTAACCCAAACTGTCATGACATAATGCAAAACATAGGATGACAGGGAAGGCAGGTTCCAGCGGACCCACCTCTCCCTCCTCAGCTGGCGAGTGCAACTGGCAGTAGTGCCCAGGCCGGACCCCCTACTGGTGGCCCTGTGCCACCTGTGGGTGGAAGCGCTGCAGGGGATGGGGCTCATCCCCCCTCTGCAAGTGTGGCCAGAGGAGAACATCCACTCACCCTCCGTAATGTCCGGACTGTGGTTCGTAGGGAGATCCGGGACGCTGTTCTTGGGCCCCTACGCCAGCTTGAGGCACGGGTGGCACAACTCACGGGTGTGCCTGCTGCCCGGCCTACACATCCCCAAGCACAGCCCCGTCCTGGGCAATGAAGGCACAGTGGCAAATGCCCATGGGTGGGGATCTCAGTTCCACTGTTGCCATCTGTGGGCTCCATGGGCTCGAGATATCCAAACTTCCATCCCCGTCAATTGTGTAACCCCCCCCCACATGTGTCATACACCGCCCCTGTATGCATCTTGTTTGTCTTGTCTGTTAACCTACCCAACCTACCTCCCCAGCTATACCGACTTCCTGTACCTAACATACCACTCTCACCTGAAAAAAAAAAAAAAGGGCACTCTGTACCCACAAAAAAATTACGCCCCATACATAGCTGCCCATTTTGCAGACATGTCTGCTGGACACGGAAACTGTCAATTACAATTGGCTGTACAACAAGTATTATTGTTGTCCTTACACCTCTCTCAGGGGTGGAAGGTTTCAAATGTCACACCAAATTTCAAACATATGCACAGCTGTTGCTGATGAAGAAATGGGAAGCTATGGGCCTTACCTACATCCCTCCTGCAAAACCCGAGCTTGTTTCCCTACTGCCCTACCCTCTTTGTGACCCCTTTTTTATCACTTTCCTGTCTCCCCATTTTCATTTCTTTCAAAGAAATTAGCGCGGGTGTGCGCTTGTGTGCGCGGAGCTAAATGCTAGTGCGCATGCGTGAGCTCCACGCAAACCAGCGCTAACCCACTTACAACTGCTTAAAAGTGCCTTAGTCACTCTGAATGACAAGGCCTGTAGTCTGCTCAAAAGCAAAATAAAATCCCACTGTCAGTCCCAAACCCAGGAAACAGTAGTCTGCATGACTTACCACTAAGCCATGACTGCTATATAAGAACATTGTGCTACAATAAATATATCATGCAATAGTAGCAATGAATGTAAAGGGAATATAGGATGTGTAGTAAACAAAGCATGGCATGTATATTTACTGTAAAATGTAGTGGATTTCAATAATAGTAGTGTGTGAACAGAAACAGCCATGCTAGTTGGTAGCTAGTAGGTAATAATGTCACTGTAGCACTTTGCAAGCCACACACATACTCACAGCAGGATAATTACTGCCCATACCCCACAACCTCTTGCAGCAACACATCCGGACTAAGTAATAAAAAATGTGGAGCAAAGGCCAAAAAACAGGGACACATTTCAAATATTGCTCCGACAAACTTAGACAGTTGAGAGAGTAACAGGTTTTGCATTATGTTGGATGTTTGGAAGGGTACAAAGTCTGAAACTGAAATGTTTGTCACTATAGTCTGACTTGAGCCCTGAGTGATTTGCCAGAAAAAGCTGTTTATGAGATATGGACCAAAATATGAGGCGAAAATGTAGACATCCTGCAAATATCTGTACACTTCAGAGGTCTGACACTGCCATATTTGAATAGTTAAGAGCCTAGACATAGCAACAGTGACTGAGTTACAGGGATGCCCCACAGACTCCCTGTGAAATGTACAAACAGTAGGCAGAAAGGTGGTACAACACATGCAATGGTAACTATGAAGTACTGAAAGTATGCACCACTTGCACGGCAGAAATAGTGTAGTAATACATATGCTCATGCTAACCCACAGTCACAACTGCAGAATACCAGACAATTTAATGGGTGTACCCCACTGATATGTACCATTCCATGAGGCAGATAAAAGATGCACCTGAGAGTCTCTGGGGCCTGCTCAGCAGCATACTCAAATACCCTAATAGATGTCAAGGCCCACACCATGGCCAGACCACACTGCATGCAGTAACACCCTAGCAGATATAGCAAGCATTCCAAGGTGTGAATGTACATGGAAAATAGGAAAGCCACAGCAACACACTACAGTCAAGACACCTAGCAGGCATACAAGTAGTGAATGTAAAGGGCACATATTGAAGCCATAGCAACAAAGTGCAAGAGCCACTGCTATATACCAGTTACACCACATGTCCCACAGGAAAGTACACACACCCACATTAACAGTAGTAGTAGTCTTACCTCCTCTTCTCTAACTACTGGAGAAAAATTAAACCATCCATAAATGATCAGCAAATAAGCCAGGCAATCAATCTAACACTGAAGATTCTACCCCTCAAAAAGTTAGCATACACTCAGCTCATGATCAATAATAATGCTTATTTTACACCTGCAATCCTACATAAATTTAACACATCAAAATCACCTTTCTGCCCACACTGTAAGGACCAGATAGCTGACTTAATCCATGTATTTTGGAGCTGTAAATGTGTCTATAAACTCTGGAACTCTCTCAAGGTACAATTACAAAAAACGGGTTATCAAGCATCAACATTAACTTGGGAATTTACTCTGTTACACATTCTCCCACCCAATATCCCAAGAAAACAAGCAAATACACTTTTAACAATTTTCCTACTAATGAAACTGTATATAGCTTTTAAATGGCTAGATACGATAAATATCTCTTGGGAGGGTTTTACACAAGTAGCTATACAACACCTTTTAGCTCATAAAATAGTAACAGATAAAAGAAACAAAAACATGAAATCCAGAGAAATTTGGGAATAAACCTTTAACATCATATTAGCATAATTCATCACACAGCAACTTAGAAATACACTATAATGGAACCAAAGAACACATACAAGTTCAGATATTAAATAATAACTTGTATATTACGAATGTATATACTGTCTATATAACTGTGGAATTAACAATGAAAGCATCTATGTACATAGTGTAAATAGATATGTTGTATGACCTATATCCTGTAGTATTTGACATCAATGTATAACATATGTATATGTGTGTATGTGTATGTATGTATATATGTGTGTATGTATGTATGTATGTATATATATATATATATATATATATATATATATATATATATATATATATATATATATATATATATGTATGTGTATGAATGTGTGTGTGTGTATATATATATATATATATATATATATATATATATATATATATATATATATATATATATATACACGGTCATGTTGTAAGATGTTTTTTATTTGTGACATTTATTAATGTAAAAATAAAAATAAAAATTATTGAAAAAAAAAAAAACAGTAGTAGTAGTCTTAGGTGTCAGTGTACATACACACTTAGTACAGGAAATTGAAGAAATGAATGGAGAAATATTAATCTACAACACAGCCAGAAATATGAGAGAGATACTAACCTTTATACTCACAGAACAGTGTCCACAGCATACCAGCATGGTCCCTGCCCTTAAACTCTGAAAGGGCTACGCCTATCTCACATACCTTTTTATAGCACTGTCCTGAAATCACAGTGAGAACTGCAATCAGTACACAACTGGCTGTATGCAATTAGCAAATGCTGGCTAACAATTGGTGCAGAGGCCATCACATGGACATATGCAGATACCTACAAAAGCATGCTGTACTCCCAGTCCACACATGCAATACTTTCATTGCACCCTCTGGAAGTAGGGAGAGAGAGAGAGAAAAAAAAAATACACAAACAAAAACACTTAACAAAACCTACTACAAAGCTGACATCTGTCAACTGGAGCAGCAGCAGGACACCGATCCAAAAGGCAACACAAGCAGCTGTGACAAACACAGGTAATGTAAAGTAATGCTTTAAAAGTCTACATACAGTGAACCCTCCATATGTGTCATTGGTCTGTATCTATATGTATATGAAGATGTGCATAGGGTAGGGGACATACAGCAACTATCAGTGAAGGCTGTACATACATATGTATGTGAGGGCATTTATGTGCACATATCACTGTAGGTTGAATGTAGGTTGTAGTGCAATGTACAAAGTAGGTTCCACAGTTATGTATGTTTAGCAGTATGTTAGTGTGTGTATACAGTTTTGTAAACAAACATGTTGATATACCTATTTATCATATGGATACGTATGTATGTCAATATATGTATGTATGTATATATATATATATATATATATATATATATATATATATATATATATATATAATATGCATATATGTATACATAGATAGGGATGTAGGAATACATAGATGTAGATAGATAGAATATGTACAAACATATATATGTAATACACACATACAGATATAGATATATGTAGATACATATACATAGACAGACAGATCTGACTATCTATAGATATGACTGTATATGACTATCTCACACTCCCCCTGTCCCACCCCCTCTGTCACTCTCACCCCCTCTCTGTCACAACCCCCCTCTCTCCATATCTATAGCAATATATGTACGTCGATATATATATATGTGTATATGTATACAGACATATATATATATAGATATATATACATATATACATATACATATATATAGAGATATATATATATATATATATATATATATATATATATATATATATATATATATATATACACATATATATAGAGAGAGAAATATATATATATTCTGAGTGAGGCACATGTGTACAGATGTATTGCAACAGGTGCCTGGTAACAAAGGCATGGGGTGAACACCAGTGTCGAAACAGGAGTACCATACCCCATTTCATATCACCTACACCAGTAACCACCAGATATGTGATTGGCTGCCCACCACTGCATGTGTCAGGGGTGAACGGGGTCATAAATGTGTACAATAGTCCCCGCAATGATAGTCACAGTGGCACACTGTTCCTGGAATACCTGTACATGGTATGTGTCAGCAGACATGGTGTGTCAGCTATGGACATGTAGGTCAGTGTACCCATCCACACCACACAATGGCTGCCACAGTATGTACCTCACATGACAGCTACAGATATGGAGAAGGACACAGTGACATGTACGACACTGTGACAATGCACTCAAACACATTACCAATGCACAGTGAATGACAACACCACAGAGTGCACACATACTACCCACATAGAGGTTACCACTCCTGGATTTACATACTTAAGTCACACCCATGACAGATGTTCAACAACCATAGTAACACCTCACACCATCCACAACCTAAATGACCGCTGTGTGTCATCGTGACACCACAGTAGAGAGCACATGGCGGAGGTACAGGTTCCTACCCACAGATAAGACATACCCTGCAATAAAGCACACAGCGTTAAGAAGCAAGACTCCCCATGAGTACATGTCACACATACCCCTGCTGAATGTTAGTCAGATAGGTAATATGCCATATGAGTCACCCTGTGTAATTGTTTGACAGGAGCAGGAACCATCACATCACATGTGTCACAATGGTCAGGGTAGCAGAACAGTATGCTGCTGTAGTCCCAGGGGCAATAGCATATTGTATTGTATTGTATTGTATTGTATTATGTTATATTGTACTGGTATGTAGAGGTGCCTCCTTTGTGGAGTGGAACCACTGCTGCTGTACACCAGTGTACAGGTACATATCCTGTAGTCAGGCTAGTGTTACATAGCACTTCTATATGCGGGTTTAGCTCCTCTTGGAGTTCATGTAGCATGCAACCGGGGATACCATCAGGTCCCATTGATGCTGTGTTTTTTGCTTTTCTGAGGGTAGCTCTCACCTGGACATCTGTGATGACAGGGAGGTTACATTCAGCTGGGATAAGTATGTCTTCATTTGGGGGAGAGGGAGGGGGGAAAATTGCACTGAACCTGTCTGCCACAATGTCACCAATATCTGTGGGTTCAGTTAATTATTTTTGTTGTGTACTAACTATGAGCATATTGGAGGGTTTCTGACCAGGTTTCTAACATAACTGGAGAAGGCCTTGTGGTTATCTGTAGTGTCCCCGGTGATTTTCCTCTCAAAGTTGCCCATGGATGTTTGTATGAGAGAACGTAGCTCTTTACTAGTGCTGATCAGACATGCCTTCCCTTTATGGAATTATGCTCTGTCTTGCAGTAGCTTCCATCTTTTGTTATACAATCTGTTTATGGTTGGGGTCCACCAGACAGGATGCTTTCCCTTTGTGGAGAGTGTCTTGGTCTTATATGGGATTGTATGATCCATGCATTCTTGGAGATGTACGTAGAAATCATTTGTGAAGGAGTCAGCATTGTGGGTTGTGGCTTCCACTCGCCCAGTGGGCTTAAAGGATACCATGTCAATTTTAAGAAGTGTAAAGTTTGTGTTTGAAAATGTTATTCACTGCAGTCGTTTGTGCTGGTGGTGGAGGTGGGATATGTATATCCAGGGTGATTAGTTTGTGGTCAGATCACAGTATTTGATGATGTACCCCATGCAGTACCTCGATACAACCCCCCCAGAGTGAGGAGGTGCTTTGGACCTGAATCAGTGTGCTGACTGCTGGGGTTTGGTAGTATGTCGTATGGAGTGTGCCAGGTACTGTTGCACAGTTGTTGGCTGAGCACTGATACCTGGCCATTTACATGTGTATCCACCAATAGACAGACAGATGCTATATATGGGAGATATGTTGTATCACAACAGTCGAGTAGCATGTGTAGTATGTGTGCCAAATTCTGCTGACATATTTTGCTGATATCATTTAATTCCCTTTTTCAGGACCATGGCTCACCAGCGCAATCTGGCATACTCTGCAGCCAAGGATGAGGAAATACACCAGAGCCTGGTGTGGGATTTTGCAAAACTCTTTTCCCGCACCAGCCAGAATCAGCAGGAGAGGGCTGCACTGTGGCAAAACCTGGTCCGTCGGGTAAATGACATAGGCACGCATAATAAGACATATGAGCAGGTACGACATCACTGCAGTGATTTAATCAGAAATGTCCGTCAGCATGCGTCGGATATCCACAGGCAACAGGTTGCCACAGGTGGTGGGGTGGCTACACATCCCCCACTCACCAGACTGGAGGGACTACTCCTAAGTGTTGTGGCTCCAGCTCACCAACAACAACACCAGCAGCAGACCTGCATTATGATGGAGGCTGGAGCCATACAGCACCATGACTACGAGCGTGCAGGTAATATGCCATATGTATAGCTGACTGTTGTGTACACTGGTAGTTAATGCATGTGTGAGGTGTGTCCTTGGTTTGTAGCTGTCATCATAGTATTTAATGTGCAAGTGTGATATTCTCAATATCAGCAGCTGACCTGTGAAAGGCAACTGTTGTACTACTGACCTGTATCATACTCAGTAACAATGGCACAGTTGTGCCTACTGACATTAATTTCCTCACTTCTGCAGGTCCCTCCAGTGTAACAGCAATGCAGCCTATCCATGCTGGTGAGTGTGTATTAACAATACCTTTAATAGTCTTGATAATAATAGTAATATTAGGCTCAATCAGTAGTGCTCTGTGTATGCATGCAGGTGTGTCTGTGTCTGTGTGTTGATATCTCGCATACTGAGTAGTGTGCAAGTGTGCAACTGTGTGCAAGTGTGCAACTGTGTGCCTGTGTGCATGTGTGCATGTGTGCACCTGTGCATGTGTGCATGTGTGCATGTGTGCACCTGTGCATGTGTGCATGTGTGTGTGCATGTGTGCATGTGTGCACCTGTGCACATGTGCATGTGTGCACCTGTGCATGTGTGCATGTGTGCACCTGTGCACGTGTGCATGTTTGCACCTGTGCATGTGTGCATGTGTGCATGCGTGCATGTGTGCACCTGTGCACGTGTGCATGTGTGCATCACTGGTAACATTGTGTAGACATTGTAAACTGTGTTTCCTGTTTCCCTCCCACAGGTTCTGGTGCTGCTCTGGTGTCATGCAGCAGGGAACCTGAATCAGGTGCCACGGGTACTGATAATGATGACATCTGTGTAATGGCACAGGAAGGTGTGCCAGGGTCCGTCATTGGTCAGCCAATTGACAGTACACAGCTGTCAACCCCATCAATGCGCACAGTCATCCTGCCAATACATCCTTTGTCACCAATGTCCCTAGGTGATTGACAGGATACAGTGGGCATTGACCAGGGTAATGTGGTATCTGTGGCACTTGCTTCCCCACACAGCAGCCATGGGCATGGCCCTGAGATGGTACCACACAGACAGATGTCCAAGGGTTCTTGTGGGAGCATCCGTGGGCGTACTGCCCCTGTCAGATGTGCCCACAGAGGTCTTACATCCTCAGCTATGTTTTGGGCTGTCATGCAGGCACAGTCACATATGGAATGGTACACCAGACAGGGTCTGAGGGAGCTGACAGCATGTCGCACAGCCATGACTGACAGTATGCGTGACATTGCGGCTGCCATCCATAATTTCACCGATGTCATAGACAGACATTGTGGGGACATATTAGATCAGTTCCACAACTACATGTCCATGAGCCAGGGCAATGTTGGACAGTTGTGGCGGTGACGTGGGCGTATGCCAGCAACAGCAGCAGCTGGCAGTTGTCGCGGATGACAACAGGGCCACTGCCGCCCCCATAGTGCCAGCAGTAGCCCAAGCAATGCTGGGTCTGTGCTGTCATCAGACCACCCCAGGAGACCACGTGCACGTGGCTCTGGACAGGCCCAACAGGGATCTGTGTCCAGTCAATGAACACCTGCTTCTGTGACAGTACCCAGACTGGATTAGTTCCGGATATGGTCCATAGCACCCCTGCAAGGCACAGGTACCGTGTCCTTGGCCAGAGACACTGATCTGTATGACCTGGCAGGTACAGTCTGTGGCTGTCCACAAACACCGGTATATGGCAGCCATGAGGTGGAACTGTGTGCATCCATACACACATGCAAATTGGCAACACCTAGGGCTACCGCATACACGCACACACTGCATCAATATTGCCCCACCTTGTACCGCTGTCCCTCACCAACACACATACACATACATGTCAATTGGTGGTATCAGTGGCAGACTCAGGCATACCAAGTTCACACCCTGTGCATATGATGAAACTGTGCCACCTCCTGCAATCTGTAACATCAGTGCAGGTACAGGTGAACATGTTGCTGATGCGCAGGGTGACTACATAGATGTGTAGTAATAGTATCATGTTGTTAACAGTACAGTGTGCTGATATAATTGTGGGTATATCCCAGCATGCCTGATGCAGTAAGGGTATGATTGTCTTGTACTGTTTTCTACACCCATGGTAAGTACCATAGTGTATCATCTGCACATGTTTGCATACTGGTGGTAAGGATGTCAACAGAAGGCCACATACATAGGTAGCACAGGGGATAAGGTAATGAAAGTATTGATACGCAATGATGGACATGTAAACTGAAAGTGGCATGTTGCCCACACTGGACTCTGCAATGCGGATGTTTGAGGATGTTGATATGTGTGCAGTACTACACGACTGGTACAGAACACACAGGAGCAACCTAGCACTGCAAGCTCACATCTCATACCATGCTAGACAGCCCCAACACACAAAACTAACTTTCATAGAAGGGAGAGTTCCCAATAAATGTCAGGGATACTGTGGTGGCAGGACAGGTAGCATACATCCTACTAATTATGGAACCACTGAGTGAAGGCTCAGTGTCTGTTATTTGACATGTGTATTACTGCAGGTATGAGCACCTGGGTTTCCATCCGGTTATTGTACATCCTGACGGTACATGGTCTGTACACTTGTGTGCGCTGAGACTGGACCCTGGCCATCTGACCTGTGTATTTCCATGTACATGTGTATAGTGCCTGCATATTTGCACTGTTACCTACTGGAAGTGGTACAGCGTGTCTGTTGTACAATGGACTACATGCAGCCCTGCTTACTGTAGCTTTGTTTGCATGCATGTTTGCTTGCAGTTACCCTGGAACACTGATTCCACCTGCAATGCATATTTATGGAGCTTCTGTAGATTCCTAGTGACATCTGCATAGCTTACTATATGTATGTCCATGTCTCACCTGACAGAACGTCCCTGTTTGTCCTGTTCGCATGTACGTTGCCTGTGACACATTGCATATGACTTACCTGGCATTTGACCACGTGAGCAGTCATATATGCCAGTGTTAACTAATCACATGCACTACACCCTCACATACTCACCTTCTGTACCTTGTTCCTCATTGGCCCTATGTGTTGTTAATCACCATGGCAATCACAATACTATGGTAGCATGTGCAAAGATCACTTGTCAGTCACCTCTATGGTACAGTTGTGGAATATGTGAGTCATGTGGCAATGTCACAGCTGCCACATGTACACAGTCAACCCTCTCCCCTACACATGGACGTACAACACATGTGTGAGATGCAACCACATAGCCAAACTGGGGACTAAGCACTCTGAACCCAGTACTGGCATAACCTGTCAGGTGGCATGAAATACTACAGTGACTACAATACCAGTCTGATGTAGACCTACACTGACAGCAATCCAAACACATGAACACACTGGGGCATTCTTGGAGCCTCAGAATAGCATCCTGCCTGAGCAGCAGACACCTCTGCAGCTGGCACACAGGCATACGTTAAGCCAGAATACAGCACGTGCAACACATAGCACACAAATCCTGTGTGCCAAACAGTCACAGCCTGTACGGCTAGACAACACACCTGCTACAGTTGTGTTAGGTGCCTTTATTGTCCGGTACAGTGAGGTCCTGCTCACCAGGCTGGACAAGGTGAAGGTCACAGTGATATGCCCGTGGGGCACTATGGTCCACCACATAACACAAGCATACAGGTTAGTCAGAGGCATGGACACATATGACTCAGTCATTGTGCATGCCACTATGGCTGACCTGTGATGTACCTCCCTGGACTACATGATAGGGAACATAGAAGGGCTCTCTGAGCATGTGGCACAGGCTGGTATGACCCTGACCTTGGTTGGCATCATACCCTCACCAAGAATGCTGAAGTATTACTGAATGCTGATGAATTACTGTAGCTACAACACCCTAGCTGAAAGGTTCCTAGCATGTAGTCACTGCATTGCTATGGAACAACTTGTTACCACTCCTACAACAGGTGAAAACATGCAGCACCTGTTCATCAACAACATGTAGACTATATGCCCCAGACCAGATCTGTATCCCTCGCTGCTAGGATGATACCATATACAACTCACACTGTATATACACATACCACATGCAGCACACACACAGAAAACCACAGTCATAATGTTATCCAGTGCAAATACCATGTATTCACATGTGGCAGGCGTTAGACATGGTAACTATTGAAGGTCACAGGTATATATGTGTATTTGACACACACATATACATCATATGTGTGCATTGCCATTACTGGTTTAATCGATGTCATGCATTATTGTGAACAACAACCCACACACGTGGGCATTCTGTGTGACAAAAACACACGTGGCATTTGTGGAATTCAAAACCATAACTGACTGTGCTATGACAGTAATGAGAGACGCAGTAGCAGAGCATGCTATTTGCATTACTGGGAGATTTGCCCTCTTCTGCTGTACTTGTAGGGTGCTGACATCATCTCTGTGTAGAGATTGGAATATGCAGCAGCTGGTGTGTTGTACTGGTTGCCAAAAGGGTCAGTTCTTTCACGCATGTAATTGCACACACCCTACTTCCAACACCCCCCACACACTTGCCATTTGTAGGATTCAAACCCCTACCTAACTATGTTTTGATACTAGTAAGAGACACAGTAGCCGAGCGCGCTATTTGCATTACTGGGAGGTTTTTCTTCTCCGGCTGTACTTATAGGGTGCTGACATCATCAGTGTTTAGAACGGGGAATGTGCATCCTGTAGTGTGTTCTCCTAGTTGCCAAAAGGGACATTTCTCTCACACAGAATTGCACACACACTAACCCCCCTCAACCAAACACACACACTGAGTATTTGCAGAATTCAAACCCCTATCTAACTATGTTATGACACTCGAGACAAACGCATTAGCGGAGTGTGCTATTCGCATTATGGGGAGTTTTCCCTTCTCCGGCTGTACTTATAGGGTGCTGACATCATCAGTGTTTAGGAAGGGTAATGTGCATCCTGTAGTGTGTTCTCCTAGTTGCCAAAAGGGACATTTCTCTCACACAGAATTACACACACACTAACCCCCCTCACCCTAACACACACACTGAGCATTTGCAGGATTCAAACCCCTACCTAACTATGTTATGACACGCGAGATGCACACATTAGCAGAGCGCACTATTTGCATTCCTGGGAGGTGTCTTTTCTCCTGCTGTACTTATAGGGTGCTGACATCATCAGTGTTTAGAACGGGGAATGTGCATCCTGTAGTGTGTTCTCCTAGTTGCCAAAAGGGACATTTCTCTCACACAGAATTGCACACACACTAACCCCCCTCACCCAAACACACACACTGAGCATTTGCAGGATTCAAACCCCTATTTAACTATGTTATGACACTCGAGACGGACGCATGAGCAGAGTGCGCTATTTGCATTACTGGGAGGTTTCCCTTCTCCTGCTGTACTTATAGGGTGCTGACATCATCAGTGTTTAGAAAGGGGAATGTGCATCCTGTAGTGTGTTTTCCTAGTTGCCAAAAAGGACATTTTTCTCACACAGAATTGCACACACACCAACCCTGCTCACCCCCACACACACACACACACACTGAGCATTTGAAGGATTCAAACCCCTACCTAACTAGATTATGACACTTGAGGGAGACGCATTAGCAGAGGGCACTATCTGAATTACTGGGCATCTGCTCTGCACCTGCAGTATTTATAGGGTGCTGACATCATTATTTATACAGAGGTATGTACATCTATTAGTACCTGTCAGGTGGGGGATAGCATATATATGCATTTGCAACCACCTACCATGCTTCGTGACCACAGGACCTGTAACACACAACACAACCAGTTCAGACCACCCCTCCCACATCCAGGACACACACTTTGCTTCCCTGGGAACAGTGCCAAGATATGAAGGTGTTCACATATACCGTTCCAGTTGTTAACGTCAGGTACAGGTATATTGTGTGTGGGAACTACTCAGGCCTCTACAACATTACCCTACAGCCACTACAATTTGTGAGTCCATGTGCTATGGCAGGACCACTCACCACAGCCACAAGGGGGAATACATATTGCACCTGACCATATGCAACATGGGTACTCACTGTTCCACACCAGAGGTAGACCACCATTGTTGATATCTGACCATACCCACCTTTCCCTGGACATCCATATCCCATCCCCACCCCCAGGCAAGGTTGTCACTGCAAACAAAGTGTATTTATCAAAAGCAGACTTTGCACTTGTGAAGACTAGGGTGGAAGACTTCAAAGGACCCATGCTGGGGGAGTATACAGGCCACTCTGCATAATCCTTGACAATTGCATTCTATGAGCATGTGGAAGGTTTGCATTGATCATGCTATCCCAAATATACCCATGACTCCTCCACAACAGGACACCTGTCAGGTGTACACCAGCCATATATGAGCTGTCCAACAGATGGAGTGAGCTAATACATTGCAGAGCGGTAGCCCACAGAGGGAGGACATCTCTGAACAGTACTGGCATGACACTTCAATCCCTCATAATCATCACAACAAATTGTTGACAGTGAAATTGTCCATACACTGCAGATAAGGCTCCCCTCAGTCTGTTACTGACGCACACTTACTGTTAGAGGTCCTCACCAACCCTCTTCCAGCACACACCAGCCACATGGATGTGGCATAGCAAATTCAACCCCTGGGATCTCCACTGTGTCCCTGCTTGACGGAGGCACAGCACACTAGCCTCAAACGGTGCCTTATGTGACCTACTTTACAGTGGCACAGTAGCCTACTGTACTGGGGAGGCAGACGCCAAGCACACTCTGGCTAAGCTTTCATTCCCTAGGGCAAACAGCCTAGTATTGACCTCTACACCCATATGTTTAATTGTCAGATGCACAATATTTGTTGCTGATAGACTGTTTGCAGGTCTTTATTGCCATAGCATTCCCTGTTTCTATGAACAACTTGTGTATCTGTGGAAGATGTTTAAATATGAGAGGGATCCACTATATCACTTATGTCTCTGTAGTCATTTAACTGTGTGCACTGGGCAGATTGCTGTAATGTGGTTGGTTCCTGGAATAACATGTACAAATACCAGATATGTGTGGCCAACTGCTAAACTGAGATATGGCCTAAGTGTGTGAGCATGCCCAGTTCAGGCTTTCCATGGCATGTTGTCTGACATATGTCTCATTTATCAAAGTGTGCGAGCATGCCCAGTGTGAGCTTTCCATATGTTGAACTCTGCAGTCCACCACATTTGTGGATGAGTGTGAACTTCAACAATATCTCACGTTTATGGTTGTGTGTTGGGTGTCATGTTGTGTACTTACTGGCCAACTGCTTTGTGTCTGAACACAACAGGGATTATACTGTGCCTGCAGGGTTTACATGGGATACTTTGCATACAGTTGTCAACATCCTTTCATACTGACCTAACACTGTAGTACCATATAGTGTACTGGTTCAGTACTTTCACTGTGGTGGACAGTATCCTGGGCTTTAGTCCTATCACTGCTTTAAATTTTCATAGTGAGCACAACAGACTGGTTAGGGGCCAGTTGTGCACATATGACCATGTTGCATTATGTTCAGATATGGACTACTTAAACCAGGCTTGTCCAACATTGGTAGTGTATTCCACAACATAGGTGGACATTGGCAAACACTAGCGATGTGCCTAGGCCATTTCTAATGCTAGTCAGAGAGTGTGTTTGTCCTTCGACACACATTGTAACTGGAGTTTGCCATTACATATGTCATGGTTAGTATACTGTGCCTCTGTCTACCCGTGACATAACAGTGATACCCAGGGTAAACCTACCATCTCCCATCCACTCATCAAGATTCCTCTTGAGGAGAGTCGATGAGTGACTCTCTGGCTAACCTGTACTGGGAGTTTACTCAAGAGTGGGGGTGGCTTCTGTGTTATGGATCATTCAGTACAGCTTGTCCTATGTATGTCAGTGCTGGGGTTCAGGTCTCTCATGTGCATAGCTCACTGCCATTCAGATTGTACAAGGTGCAGCATGTTCATTGATTCCAGCTTGGACATGGCTTTATACATCAGGCACAGCTTGCCTCTGGGCGGGCAGTATGGCAGTGTGTGGAGCTGCAGTTTGTTTAATCAGGCAACACATGGCATCTGTTCAAGCTCTTTGAAACTTTTGGTGAGGTACTTTTGGGGTCTTTCCAGTTGATGGAGGTGTCTGCTGAGGTACATCCCACAGGGGCCATTGTAGTCAATTGTGACACTGATGAAGGATGACTGCAGAGCCACAATGACCTCCCCTGATCTAGATCTGACTACCTTCATGATTAGGTGGGTATATGGTATGTTTCTGTAACCACTACAGCCACATGCTTGTCCAATGCATGATATCTATCAACTTGTGTCCCCAGGTCTCTTATTACATCTTAAGTACTTAATGGGTTAACACCTATGTGGTAATTGGTGGGCACTTACTGTATATCCACAGGGGTTGACTATACACTTTTCTGCAATTAGCTCGCTGACATGGCTATGGCACCAGTTGTCTGTTTCTATGTGGCCCTTTTGTGGGATGCTTGTGTCAGCTGGAGGGTCAGATATGGTGGCCAGTTTGTAGTCCTCTGCAAACTTGTTCAGACACAGTCCTTCCATGTTGGCCTGCACCTATGGGACATATATACCAAACAAGGGAGGTCCCAAGACCGAGCCTTGTGGGATGCCAGTTATATCTGGTTTGTAGTCTGACATGGCTGCAGCATTTCTGACCATGTCAGTTCTGTCCTTGGTCTGGTTTGCAACCCCTCTACTGACATAGGGGTTTATATTTAAGCTGGTGAGCTTATCTATAATGAACACATGGGGTATTGTATGGAAGCCTTTTGCAAGGTCCAGCTAGGCTGTGTGGACCACATTCCCCTCATCAATGACCTTAATGACTATTTCAAATGAGTCAAACATGTTTAAGGGGCAGGATCTGCACTTAAGAAAGCCACACTGGGTAGGGTCCAGTGTCAGTAGGTCCCCAACATCTTTATGTCTGAGGTACATGCTGATCCTTTCCATAGCTTTGCAGACCAAGCTTGTCAGGATTCTGGGGTGGTAGTTTGCAGTATCCATTCAGGCAAAACCTTTGTGGAGAAGGACCACTGTTGTTGTACACTGCTCTTTGGGTACATATCCTGTGGTAAGGCTGACATTGAGCAGTATTGTTATTTGGCATTCCATTCTTCTTGGAGTCCATGTTGGACTCAGCCCAGGACACCATCTCGTACCATTGATGCTGTGTGTTTTGCTTTGTAGATGCTGGCTGTTACCTCAGCATCTGCAATGTCAGGGGGCCAGCACTCTGCTGGGATAGATATTTTGCATTTGGGGGGGGGTTTGCACTGCACCTGTCAGGTTGGATGTTGTCAATATGTGTGTGTGTGTTTGGTATGTTGTTTGTGATATTTGAGTGATTCAGAGCATATCTGTGAATTCCCAACAAGGTTCCTACCATCAGTTAAGAAAGCCTTGTGATTATCCTTAGTGTCCTGTACAATTTGTATCTTCATAGGTTCATAGGTTCATACTAGGCTATCCATCCTAGGGCATTTATAAGCCTAGCCAGAGTGTGTGTGGCTTTCGCCACCCCTTGCTATGTGAATATTATGGCCATTTAGGATTTACTTTACTGTGTCTCTGTCTGGACGTGACACAGTGAAGACCCCCAGTGTACATCTACGATCACCCATCCACTTGGCAAGATTCCTGTTGAAGAGAGTCAGTGAGGGGCTCTGCCTAACTTGGAGTGGGATTCCGTTCCAGGGTGTAAGGAGCCTCTGGGTTATGTATCTATCCCTCCAGCACATCCTATTTCATTATGTGTTGAGGTTGACATCTCTCACTCTCACAGCTCCGATGGATTTGGGTTTTCTGGGGTGGAGCATGTCCATTAATCCTGTGTTGGACATGGCCTTGTACAACAGGCATACAATGCCTCTGCATAGGCAGTATATGACTGCATACAGCTGGGGTGTCTACAGCCAGGCAGCATATGACATATATTTGAGACCCTTTATCCTCTTGGTGAGGTACCTTGGAGGTCTTTCTAACTGCTGCAGGTGTCGGGTAAGGTACATCCCAAATGAGGCATTGTACTAAATTATGGGCCATAAGAGAGAACAGTATAGGGGCACAATGACCTCTGTTGACGTAGATGTGAATCCTTTCATGATAAGGTGTCCAATATAGATGGTCTTCCTAGCCACATTGGCAATGTGAGTGTCACATGACAGGTTACTGTCCACTTGTGTCCCTAGGTCCCTGATTACTCCTTCCATACATAATGGATTATCACCTATGTGGTAATTTGTGAGTACCTTGTTTGGTATTTGGTGAGACATTCATAGTGTCCAGTGTCTTCAGGACAGCTGAGTGGGGTTCCTGTGTGTGAGAGTGTGGTCTGTAGCATGCTACAGACTGTACAGCAGTTTTGCCTATGGTTAGTTGCACATGGGTGGTCTCCGATGCTTCATGCATTGTCAGTTACCTGGACGTGTGGGTATCTGTGCTGAATATGGATACTCCCCCTCCTTTTATGTTTTGGTCCAGGTTTTGGGGCCATAACGCATGATATGAAGTATAACCTGGTAGTGCTGGTGTGCTGTCAGGAGCCTTGCTGCAGGTTTCTGTCACTGCATGGACATCGATGTTCTCCATACTGGGGAGGGCCTCGGGAGCATGCACGTTGAGGTTTACACATTTGGCATTGGGCAGCATTACCCTTATGTTTCTTTCCACTTATGTTTTCTAGGGAGGTGGGTTAGTCTTTTCAGCCTTGCCTACAAAAGGCTCTATGGAGGTGGCAAGAGCCTTATCCAATATCCAGATGCCCAGGGTTAACAGGTGCAAGCCATCCCTGGCACAGCAGCCTGGCTTGTCAAGCATGACATCCCAATCAGACAGACATTGAATCCCCTTGGAATGACACCAGTAATTGTGCCACTTGTTAAGGCTGATCATTCTGTGTTTGTACAGTGGCATCATTCTTGGTGAGGGTAGGATGCTGCACACGGTCAGTGTCATACCAGCCTGGACTACATATTCGAAGAGCTCATCTATGTCTCTTTTCATGTAGGCCGGGGAGGTACATCTCAGGTCATTCACGCCAGCATGGACAATGACTGCATCATATTTCTACTTGCTTTGGGGTGACCTGCGTACTTGTGTTATGTGGCGTATTGTAGAAGCCTACAGGCAGCTTACTGTACCCTTTCCCCTGTTCAGTGTGGTGAGCAGGACAGCAGTGTGTCTGACTATGGAGTCTCCTATTACAACTGCATCAGGCATGTTGTTTCTCCTTCTGGCCTGTGACTGTTTGGCACACCAGCTTTGTGTACTATGTGTTGCATGTGCTCTGTTTGGAGGTAGTAGTTGCTTGGGTGTCTGCTTTGTAGGCCTCTGTTGATGTGGTGTGTTTGTAATTAGAGCATCCAGGAATGTTTTTCTGTGTTTATGTCTTTGATTTGCAGTTGTGATAGGTCTATGTGAGACTGAGTTTGTGGTGTGTGTGATTACCTACTCCTCCTGACTAGTTTTGACAGTACTGAGGTGAGAGAGCTCAGCCTCCGGTTTGGATAAATGGTTGCATCTCTCACATATATTTGTATTTCTTGGGGGGAGGTGAGGGTTGTCTGTGTACATGGGGCAGGTGTAACATTGCATCAAGATTCACAGATTCAACTTGTTGTAGCTGGTCTTAGTGGATTGTATGAGTGGACATATTTTATTGCCATACTACTGATCAGAGATTACTTCCCTTTTTAGGTTTGCTCTATCATGTAGTAGATTCCTCATTCTCTTGCATGGTTTGGTAATGGCTGGGGTCCACCATGCCAGATGCCTGCGTGTATGGCATTGTGTCTTGGTTTTATTTGGGATTGCATAATCCATGCATTCCTGGCAGTGTTCATGGAATGCCTGTATAACAGGTTCTGAGGTGTGGCCCATATTTTGCACCTGCACAGGGCCTTTAATGGATTCCACATTAGTTTGGAGGAGTGCAACTGTTGCTTTACACATGTTTTTCACTGTGGTTTTCTGGCCAGGGACTGTGGTCAGGATGTGTATATCCTGTGTGATTACTCTATGGTCTGATCTTACCAGTGAGGGATACACTTCTCATCTTGCCATCCAGTACCCGTGTTGCTGATTATCACATCCAGTATGCTTACCCCTCTTGTGGGAGTGGTACGTCGTTCCTGGGCATTTCGGTTTATGGATTCTAGGAACCTTTGTCCTAGTGTTGGAGCTAGAATAATGCTCCCAGTCTATGTTTGGGTATTTTCAGTCACCCAATATAATGTGGTTTGGAGGGCTTGATATATTCATGTATTCCAACATAGGCCAAGTGCAGTTCCTGGTGTTAGGACGGTAGTCTGTAGCAGGCTATAAACTGGGAGGCAGTTTTAGCCACTGTTACTTGACCATGGCTAGTCCATGCTGCTTCTTGTTGTGGTACCAACATGGGGGTGTGGTTATCCTTGACAATTATTGCTAGTCACCATCCTTTTGTAGCTTGTTCCATGTTTTGAGGCTGTACAGCACAGTATGAGGTGTAACCTGGTAGTGTTAGGGTGCTGTTGTGAGCCTTGACCCAGTTTTCTGTTACAGGACAGATATCAACATTCTCCATACTGGGGGAGTTTAGACTGCATGCAATCTTGCTGTTTAGACTTCTGGCATTGGGTAACATTACATCTAGGTTCTTACCCCTTGTGATACCTATGGAGGTGGGTTTGTGTTTTGAGCCTTACCTATTCAAGGCACGCTGTGGGTAACAACAGCCTTTGCCAGTATCCATAAGGCCAGGACTGATGGGTGCACGCCACCCCTAGCAGGTGGAGCATCATGTCATGCTCAGCATGTCATCCCAGGCTGGCACACATTGGATCCCCTTTGACTAACAGCAATACTTCAGCCAATTATTGCAATTGATCATCTCATCTTCATATTGTGGCATCATGCTTGGTGAGGGTAGGATGTTAGTCAGGGTCATCAAGTTTGCATATACTACATGGTGTTACATTGATTAACACATGGCAATCATGCCTCAGGTGGTGCTGCAGGGCTGCCTCTGTTGGATGCACATACTACACTCCCTGTACATGTTTGAGAGCAGGTTATGTCATTTTAGGCATCCCTGTTATTATATGAGTGAGTCAGAGAGGGGTTTCATTCCCAGGGTTCCTACTGAGCCAGTGTATGTGCTATGCATTGCCTCTTTGCCAAGGCCAGGGCATACTGGACAAGCCTACTTCTGCCTACTGTGGCAGGCTTAGGTTGTTCCTCCTCCAAGTCACGCTCTGCCTGTGATGGCCTTGGCAATGGTGGGGGGCTGTTTGGCCCAGCTCTATGCTGGTCCTGCTGCAGCTGTTTTCGCAAGATCATATTATGTAGCATAGCACATACCATGACAATTTGGGTACATGTAGTTGGTGAGTACTGCAAGGCTCCACCAGATTGTCCAGTCACCGGAACCGTGACTTGAGCAGCTGAAACACACGCTCTATTACATTACATGTTTGTGCGTGTGTCTCATTATGGCGTTCCTGTTCAGGTGTGTGTGCATTTCTGATGGGTGTCATCAGCCACGGCTCCAGTGCATAACCTGCATCCCCCACTAGGTGTCCATGTGGGATGTCCCCATTGGCAAATGTCTGGTACAGCTGCGTCAAATTCCAGATGTGGGAATCATGGTAGCTTCCAGGGCAGCCAGCACACACATTCATTATTATGCCCTGGGCATCACACACGACCTGGCAGTTGATGGAGGGGAAGCCCTTGTGGTTTATGTAGGCCCTACCCTGCTCACCAGCTGGTGCTTTGATGCGTATGTGCGTGCAGTCTATTGCACCCACTACCTCAGGGTATTCCGCTATTTGCTGGAAGAGATGCATATTGCTGGCCAATACCTCACGGGCATTGGTTAAATATACATGATCACCGACATGTGTTGACATGGCATCCAGGAACTGGTGCAGTACCCTGGAGGCCGATGCCTGTGATATCCCCATCATATCACCAGTTGGTCTCTGGAAGGTACCTGTTGCTAGTATTCTTAGGCCAACACATACCTTGGTTTCCACTAGGATGGGTTCCCCTCTGTTGGTTCTGTGTGTGAGGCGTGGCCTGCACAGCTCGACAATTTGCTGCAGGAGGTCTCTGTCCACTCTCTAGCACTCCACTATCTCCAGCTCATGTAACCCATGGTAGGTGTCCCTGGGCCTGTACACTCTTCTCCGTCTCCTCACTGTGGGTTGTCTGGCACCATTTGCATTGTGACCACCCTCAGCAAGTCGCCTATGTCTCCTTATGACAGCTATGGCAGCCCCTAGCATTTCTGCTCTGAGTTCAGCTTTTTCAGTTTTCACTTCTAATAGCTTACTCCTGTCTTGCAGTGTCTCTTGAGAGAAACATCCTGCACTGCTGTTTGCAGAGTTTTAAGTGCTGGGCTGGGTTACTATTCTGCCTGTGTAATTGCCTGCTTCTAATTGTTTTCACCTGCTAGCTCCAGCAGTATTCCCTGCTAGCTTCCTACTAATTCTGTTGCTTCCTTTTTCCTTCCTGTTTCCTCAGGGGGAGCAATGCGCATACCAGCGGAAACACGCACACAGTGGCTTACACGCGTGCACACATGCTTACACAGTTTAGAATCTACTTATTCGGGTTAAAACGCATGCACACCAGGGCAAACAGTCTTACAAGTCTGCCTACAGGCTCCCACATGCTCAGTCTACCTTACACGCGCACACTGCCCTACTCGCGCCACATGGCATGCACACGTGCACATGCACGCCCAGCAAGAAACTTTGGTGTTGGCAACAGTGTACACCTTCCATTTCTTGCCTTTCCCATGCTTATTTTGTGGCACTCCTCTTTCCATGATATGTGTCTGACATCTGTCATGTAACACTGACCTCCAATGAACTGCATTTCTTTCTGCCATTCCCCCCTGTGATGTCACCTATCTCCTACTCTGTTCCTCCCCTTATGTAACTCTTACACTACTCAGAATGTGCTCATTTGCTATTTGACAGTGGAAGTCAGTATCCTAACACTCATTTACATCAGATTGCCTACTAATGCTTAGTTACATGTCTTAGACTCAGCTTCCCCCCTTAGCAACCACTAAACGGTGGCCATGTTGTTTTTGGTCTGCTGGTCCCTGCATTGTAAATCCATGTATTGCATAAAACCCACATTTGTGGGTTTATAACCTTCATTTTTATGTTTTATGTAGCACAGCCCATTTGCGCGGGACCGCGCTGCGTTTAAACATCTTCTCATTTTTGCATCGGGGTACCTTGCCAATGGCCACATATTTGGCCATTGGCATGCTGCCTGACACATATGCACCCTTTATTTGGAGCTGACATGGCTCCATTGTGTTATTTGCAGAAACGTACTCAGTTGTCAACTGAGTACATTTCTGCAGCTAACACGGCTCTTACCCTCTTAGGTTTGAGCTTCGTGGATCGCTAATCTACCTCATTTGCATGCCTTTTGGCCGCAAGTGAGGTGATTAGCATATCCACGCCCAGTCCGTGTAAGAGACATTTTAGCTGGTCTCTTACACGGAATTTCAGGCTGTTCCTGGATCGTGAGGGCTGCATGGAGTCTTACACTACTCTTAGACTCCGTACAAGCCTTCGTGAATCCTGCCCAATATCTTATTTTTCATTAATGAGTCTTAGATGTCAGAACACAAGTACCTAACTTTCCCTGACAGACAACAAGTTTGATTACTATATAAATAATTTCAGGTAACAGAAGATAAATATATTAAGCTATGTGAGAAAACAGGCCAGATCAAAGAATGAAAGAAGAATGAAAAGAAAAAATGCATGAACAGTTATATAAGCAAACATATAAGACCAATAAATTGGGAGGTAGTTAAAAAGGCAAAGCCTTGGCAAGCCAAATAAGCAAAATGAAGATTCAAAATTGTGTTTCATATATATTAGCTGCAATGTATATCACTCACTTTACTCCTGCTATATCTCGGAAATATAGAATGCCACCTCAGAAAACATCAAACGCACAGACAAATTTCCCCACTTTCAAAGCCTGCTCAAACTACATCTGAATAAATTCTGGTCCTGTTCATGCTTAGCACCAATCTGACTCTCCAGAATCCCAGTATTTCATCCATCTTTCTTCCCCATCTTAACTTACTCCCTTTCCAATCATTCACACACACATCATTCTCTCTCTCTCCCATTTCTCACTTCACCTAAATCTTTTCTAACTTCTTATCTCTCCTACCACATTCTAAACTCTAGCTATATTCTCAAAACGTTAGCACCTTCTTGCAATGCTTACCCAGTACATCCTATTCTACAATGTTTTCCCTTACAAAGTATAATTTACTTCCTGCAAGAATGTAGAGCTACCACAACTATATACACTTATACATATTAATGTAAACACTGCCCTGTAACTAAGTTTTTTTCTGTAAAGGGTAACTTTTTCTGAGAACTATCTAAATTCACTTGTTAATATAAGTGTACTGTGATGAGATTTTTCTTTCTGGACTTCCACTGTAACTTGTCTTTCCTCAATCAGACATTCCCAGTGAACAAAAGACAAATAACAAAAGAAATAAATGTATTACAATCAATAATGGAAACAGTACTTGGCAAGACTGAATACATTCATCTATAAAACCCATAAAATCATATGCAAGTTTTTTCTTTACCCCATTTAATATCTATTAATTATGAAAGATATAGATTAAAAAAATCCCAGCATCTATCTCAACTTCTATTAGACATTCACATTACATCAGAAGATATACCCGTCTCCTTCCAAGACAGAATGATAAACAATATGAGGATCCCAGAACAGACATAATATACCCCCAACCATGATATGTCTGTTTAGGATTGAGCAAAAAGGAAGGGAAAAGCAGAACACACATTAATCTCTAGAGACCAATTTCCTTATTGCATTGCAATTATAAATTATTAGCAACGACCTTACATGTTAGAATTTTAATATGTCCAATCAACATAATGCATCATTTTCCCTATGGGTTTATGAAAAAGTCCCATGTCACACTCTTAGTTCAGTCTATAACTTCCTACATTGAAGGTGATTGTGTCGCACATGAGATATCCATAGTAAGTTCAAATGGTTTTAAAGATTTTGATTTACTAATTTGGTAAAAATCAAAATCCTGTAGTTATCTGGATCAAGGCACTAGCATTATTAAGAAAGTATATTAGGCAGTATTTGCCTCTTTTCCAGTAAATGTTCAGAATCTGTCATTTTCCTGCCTCTACAGCAATCAGATTAGACTGTCCAATTTTTCCACCTCTGTTTGTTTGGACAGTAAGTCAACTGCTTTCTGATGACCCAAATGGTATTGTGCTATGAGACTGTTTTTCTTTTTTTTTTTTTACGATCACCTCTGTGGTTGACCCACTAATAATCACAAAGGTTCTCAGCATAAAAAGTTCACCAAATATTTATGTACATTGGCCAAAGCTGTAGTGCTTATAAGATTAAATTTGATAAATGTCATGAAGTTGATAGTTTTTTCACATATAGTGATTGATATTCTATACAAAATGTCTTTAGTACCAGAAAATTTGGTGTATCCATTCTACCTGGTTAAATGATAATATGTTGTAGTTAAACAATAATATCAAAGCTAATACATTAAAGGATAGCATCCATAGCTATGAATATTTTTCATTATTAAGAAATGCACATTGTATTAAAACATATCTACTATGTTTGATAATTTTCCCATTCTTCACATAACCAGAGTAGCTTCTGTAAACTGGATTCAAGCCTGAAGATGTCTATTAATTGTACTTTTTTGGAAAGGAGAGAAACAGAGGATACTCTAGAAAGTATTAATTAAACCAGTAAGGCACTGAGGCTTAGGTTTTCCAGATATTGGATACTACACAAACTTGATGTACTAAAGAAGCTAGAAGAAAAAATATTCTCCCAGCTAGAGTTTGAAACATGTTTTACAGTATTTTAAAAGGGAAGAAGACAAGACCATTATATGAATGGCACTGCACTTTCGTGTTTTTAATCCCATTCTGTCAAATCTCAAACAATTTTCAAAGATTTGTAAAGATTATTATAATGCTATCCTAGTACTACAATTACAGTCTAACTTTTATACTACCTCTTCTATTACAAAATGTATATTTCCACACTATGGCCACCATCCAGCCCATCCATGTTTGTAGTCAGTTGTAACACTGTTTTTATTGTTACAATTTCTCAGTAATTGTATGGCTTTTCTCACAGAGATTTTTTTTTGTATTCTCTAATGTATATCAGTGTCTTATACATTTATTACAAATCAGTATTTGTTCTACATGATGTTAAATTAAAGTATTTAATTACAGCATCAAATTCATATTGTCACAATGAGAAGCAGAACTGGGAGGGGTTATTCTCCATCTAATTGTATTTGTATATTGCTTTGAGATAGAGTAATGCAACTTAAAATTTATCTGGAATACACTATATGTAATTCTATGATAGTTTAAATAACTTCTAGCTCACACTACCACTGTGACTTATACAATAGTTATATAGGTCATTGTCGATGGATCTTGTTCCAAGTATGTATATGTGTTAGATGAACATAGGACAAATGAAGATGCGAGTCTAGACAATTGAGTTGTATTCTACTCAGCTGCATTTATATTTTCCTGGTTGAAATGCTGTGGATTTATTTGTAACAACTCTTTTATTAATATAAAATGCAGAGACACACAAAAACAAAATTAAATAAATAACAAATGAATCAGTGTTATCTGTATACATTGCATATCATGTGTTGTTGCATTCGAAATGAACCATAATACTCTTCCAATACAAATAAAAATATATTCAAATGTCCTTACAAGTAGTATCATAGTTATGATGTTGTAACTAAGACCAAATTCTCTGCTCATGACTACCAAAACCTTGACAAATTTAGTGAGGTCAGATTTCCAATTAGTAAAGGTAGCGGCAAGCATAATCAGACTAAAACTTCCAGTCTGTTGATTTTGGGCATCATTAAATCTGATGGAGTCTATTTCTAGAACAAGTAATCACAATTATGTGTAATTAAAGCATAATACATATCTCCTGATTGCCATGGATTAGCTTCTATAAGTCTCGTCAAGATTTGATTGATCTTCTGACAAGCCCATACTATATGAAAATAGTCTGCACCTATCGTTACCCCTTACAACCTCTGTTATCTAACCCAGAAGAGGGGGTTTGCCATCAGTGTAGTAATGTACATCAAGTAAATGACAGGTGGAGGATGGCACAAAATAATCTCCATTGTCCTCTATTTTGTTACCAGACCTGCCTTTGTACTTTCTTACCTAGATGTAATTCTCAACTTATTTTGAAGTCTAAAATGTTTTGTTCCCCCTTGTTAATCAATCACCAGTAAATGGTGCCAGTGGTACCTTTCCCACCTATTCCTTTGCTTATAACTTGTTTATTGTTTTTCCTCATAGGATACGTATAGCATTGGGAAGTGTATGAATTGTGGTGTCATAGAAAATGGATCTGAGTTGTAGGAATTGACAAAATTTATCATATGAATATTTAGGATTCTGCAATCATTGCTGATTTTCTGGTAATTAACTCAAATTTCCCTTGAACAACATCCTTCCAAAAGAAACAATGTTTGGACATCCACTTGAGCCAAAAAAGGGTTGCTGTCAACCAAATATTGGATTGAGATCCATATCCAGTCCCATAACCTAAAGAAAGGGCCTTGCTTCCTGCCTAACAGCCAGCTATGTATCCAATTTTCAAGGTCTCCTGGATCAAACATTTTCCTGCCATTGTGTGGCTTCAATTAAACATATTCAAATGAAGGAATAATGAGATGCTAATGAGAAATGATTTAAAACTTCTTATGCTAATAAGCCTTCTTCCCTTCTGTTTCCTATTCATAATCACATTTTATGTGTTTCCATGTCTTCTACAGATATGTTATAAAAGGTGGAATCTCACCTTTTGTATTTATTTTGCAAATTGTGAAGCTGCTCTCTCTTGCTGCTAGCATAACTATTTATCACCGTGAGCTGCTTGTCTTCATCAAGCCAAAACATCAATGCTCATGAGCCAGAAAGGCTGCGATATAGACAGAGAATCGCTCATTATAATTTTGATAATCAAAAAGTTCTTGACAGAGTTTGAATGGACAGGGCTATTGTGAGGGTCTTAGTGAGCATTACCCACAGATGGGAATGGGGGAGATGGCCTTATTATACCTGTGGATAATAAAGTATGTGTATTCCTCCCTACACTTACTATATGGACCTTCCATGGACAGACTGGGGATATGTTGGATATTTCTAAGGCTTCTGGCTTAAGGATGCTTCAGGAGTTCCTTGATATACTCTTGGCATGAGTGGATCAGTACCTCAGGAAGGGCTGCCATCCATCGATTGCCAGGTAGTGTGTGTCATGCATAGGGGTGCATCATCAATCTGTAATTGCAGCATCTTGGCAGTGCCCATGATTCCAATATCTGTCATACTAGCTCATTCTACCACCATTTCTTTCATAGTAGCATGCCCCATGGTCAACTTGTTGGCGAGTGGAGATTTTAATTTTAATTATCTAATTAGTTATTCTTAATAAAATGCATCGGTTATACCTAAACCACTCTTCCTTTTTACCACCCCTTTTTCTCTCTTTTTTTTTTATTCTGTTCTTCCAGTGATACCCCCTGGAGCCTTGGCTTATTATTCCTGCAAGAAATCTGATGGGAGCTGCAGAAGAAAATATATTAACATCCTCTCTCAGACTTGTACTGTCATAGAGAGAGGTTTTGTTCATAGGTTCATAGGTTCATATGTGTGTACTAGGCTAATGGCCTTGGACCCTTTACAAGCCTAGCCCATAGAAGTGCCCTGGCATCGTGCCACCTGACATTAGTTCCCAGTGCCTCTATCAAGTAGACCCACTGGAGTGATCCCAGGGGTGAACTTTCTATTACACATCTACTCATCAAGATTTCTCTTGAAGAGGGTCAATGAAGTGCTCTGCTTGACATGTATGGGAAGTCTATTCCAGAGCATGGGCAGTCTCTGGATTATGACCCTGTCCCTCCAGCATGCTCTGTTGATTGTGCTAATGAGGATGAGGTCTCTGGAGAATGTGGTGTGGAGGGATTGGGATTTCTTTAGATGTAGCATTTTTAACAGAACTGGGTCAGACATGGCTTTGTAAGTCAAGCAGAGAGCTCCTCTTAGTAGACGATATGAGACAGACAATAGCTGGAGTTTTTTGATTCTGTCCATGTACGACACGTGTTTAAGGCCTAGGATCCTCTTCGTGAGGTATTTTTGTGACCTTTCCAACTGTTGCATGCATCTAGTGAGGTACATGCCAAATGGGGCATTATATTCAATGATTGGCCTAATGAGGGAAGAGTAGAGAGAGATGATGACCTCTTTCTTCTTGGATACTAAACCCTTGGTAATGAGATGTGCCACATAGAAGGACTTTCTGACCACAGTGGCAATGTGGTGGTCGAAGGAGAGGTTGCTGTCAACCTGTGTCCCCAGATCTCTTACAATGCATTCGGTGTTCAGTGAGCTTCCATCAATGTGGCAATTAGTGGAAACTGAGTTTTTTTCCAAAGGGATGAAGATGCATTTTTTGGCATTAAGCTTAAGGCCATGGTTTCGACACCAGTCATTTGTCTCAGTGAGACCTTTCTGTAGGATGTCTACACTACTTGGTGAGTTAATAATGGCTCCCAGCTTGCAGTCGTCTGTGAACTTGGTCAGCCAGAGTCCCTCCATGTTGGCCTGGACGTCTGAGGAGTAGAGCCAAACAGGAGAGGACCCAGGACCAATCCCTGTGGGAGTCCACTCCTGACTGGTCGGCAGTCTGACTTGGAGTCTGCTACTTTCACAAGGTGGGTTCTATCTGTGAGCCAATTTGCAACCCACCTAGTGATATAGGGGTTGATGCCTAGTTTGGTGAGTTTATCAATAATTCTTGAGTGGGGAATGGTATCAAAGGCCTTGGTCAGATCGAGGTAGGCTGTATGAACTGCCTTGGCATCATCCACAGCTCTGGTGACTGACTCAAAGAAGTCAATCAGGTTTAGCAGGCATGATCTACCTTTCAGAAAACCAAATTGCATGCGATCTAGAGTTTAGAGATTCCCTTTATCCTTGTTAATTAGGACTATGATGATGCGCCATTTTAAAATCTGTCTCAGATGCCTGATGAGTCTGGGGGTTCCTTTTAGTATGACTCAGCTACTACATGCGGGATATTTACCATGTGTTGCATTCTGCACAACATGATCCTATGCCAGTCTGTTGGGGAAGTGACCCATGATATCACTTCAATTCCCAGTGCAGGTCCTAGTATGATTAATAATGACCAGTTGAAAACAGTAGTAAGGGACCACGTGTAGCATGTTTGTGCATGGTATAAAGAGGTGATGTCTAGTCCATAACTATGAACCACAATATTTAGGTTAGTGTTTCCTTTTTTATAAAAAACAGAAAGTATAAATAATGCATGGAGTGCTACGTGCAGGCTACAATGTGTGATGAATGTTCACTGTTCATCAGGCATACTCTTAGCATTGTTATTTTTTTATACAATACAGTCTGTTCATATTACTGTTTATAAAATTTATGCCTGACTGTGCACTGAGTCTTTTTCAATTATTTTAAATTGCATCATATATGGAATATTCACTTTTTAACGGTTTTGCACTATACACTTTGTTTAGGGACTCGAGTTACATATGCAGTAACTTAATACTTCTGCTGAAATAGTAATTTATTAAAGAGTGTTATTTCATTAGCTGACTGATTGGATTCCACAAAAACATACCTCTCAACCTCTTAGCGCTAGAAATCAGGACAAAGTCACAAACAATGGGAGGACAAAGGTTCAAAAATAGGGACACTTTTTAAGTATTGCTCTTAACAAACTTAGAAAGTTGATAGAATAACAGGCTTTGCATTAACATGAATTTTGTGAAGGACATGAAGTCTGAAACTCAAATGTCTGCTATTATTTTTTCTTCTCAGTTCTCAATGATTTGTCATTGATTTTCCAGAAAGCCACAATTCTATGAGAAACAGTCCAAAAATATGAGACAAAAAATCTCGACATTCTCCAAAAATATGGACAGTTGAGAGGATTGCACAAAAGTCCATGTATTACACTCTCTAAACTTGGATTCACCATGAGTTCATAACTTGCACTAGAATGGGAAATGAATGCCATACTTTTTTTATTATGCAGTATTTATCCAGTTTTACCTATGACATATTAGAAATTATTTGCAGTTCAATGTTAATGTACTGCATATCGGATGAATTCATTATGCCTTACACAACTTGTGCCTCAGAAATAGCAATCATCATTTGTGCAGTGCTGAGGGTGAAGTGGTGACAAAGCTGGCTTTTGATGGTAGGATACTGATGTAACCTATTTTTGAGGTATGTTTTATCCTCTTACTAGTGTGTGTATTATTTTTATTATTTTTTATATAACTGTTAGTTTTACTCAGCTAAAACTGCTGATAATGAATGGGCCCTTAATGGTGCTAAACATTGCGATTTGAATGTTATGACTCTCCACCTTTAATTCCAGATTATTATTTTTTTTTATTATAAATATTTCTATTAATGGAATGAAATACATACACATGCAAAGCCTTTTAATAGTGGGTTGCATTGCACACTGATGTATATTCTGAAGTCATTTACATTTTTTAATTAGCTTTGAAGTCAAACAGTGACATTTATGTACTAAAAGGCATGGTAGTGAAATGCAACTTTTTATATTGTAAGTACCTGAAATATCTAGCCTGAGTAGGTCATGATCAAATGTGTCATAAATGTTTCCTAAAGATATGCTAGGTGGTAAGTGAAACTGCATGTCATCTCAAAGTAGGACTGTCACGTGAGCTAAATGGTGACTTCCTGTGAAGACGTGACCTAATGGATGCAATTGATTCTACAGATAGTGGTCTCACAGTGCTGTGAGACTCAGACCACGATTGAGAGGGTCTGCTACATGTAGATGATAACTGACATGGCCTGAATGAATTCTGTTATGTTTGATCCATTATACTATTTCCACTACCTTCTTGAGAAGCACTTGCAATGCAACATCCTATGCCGCTACACTTCCTGACAGTACCCAGTCCTCTTCCCCATCCAGCACTGAATCCTACATGAGTTTGGTAGGTCCTCACCAGTATATGAAGGGAGGAAGACATGGCTGCTATGTGTGCTACCATAGTGCAGATCAATGTAATCCTCATATTACCCCTATTCTCTATCATCTCCATGCTGGAAATCCTCATGTGTCTCTGGCAGTGCCCTTAGCCTGAACAATATCTTGAAACAATTGTTGCCAATGCTTTACTTTTCTTTTCAGGTAGCTGTGACATGTGCCTGCATCTGGCACCTCTTTGTAAAGGTGTCACAATGGACAGTATTACCTCTGAGTTTCTGTCATCATCCAGAAGGTGTTCTGTAGGTTTGCAGACACTGTTTTTGAGGTGTTTGGGTTTCTCCCTGTACGGCCTTAGTGTAATGTCTTTATATACCTGACTTGGTGATCCAGTGTCACTTCCTGCAGAGTTATTTAAGTGTTGTGAGGTATGTGATCCTGCCATTAAACTTGAACTTAAATTTTCCTCGAGCTGCCTCATAAATATAACAATATTATCATCATAAATAGCTTTACTGGTGTAGTGGAAGTGTTTATTTCTTCTGATGATGATATAAAGAATTACTTGATTGTATTACTACTCAGATACTGGAGTACACTACTGTATGCAGTATAATGGGGTGCAGGACACTGAGCATGTGCACTTTGCTCAATGTCATTATTTGTAGAGGTAAAGGGTTCACCTTTTAATAGTAATGTAATGTTTTATATGCATCTATGTCACTTGAGCAGTCATTTATATACGTAAATATTATGGATGCCAAAGTAAACTTCCTGAGCAGATGTTGTTGATGATGCAGATATGGGTAAGAGCCAGAGTCCACATCACCCTATTACACCCATGCCATCCTCATCTGATTCACACTCCTCAGCAGGTTCTCTTCTGCAGGTGTCCTACCCTGTACTGCTAAAGCCATTTGCATTCTGCCTTACTACAGCCAGTTGCATTCTGCCTTACCTTTGCTCTGGCATGCCCTACCATATCATTGTTCCTCTTCTTGCACTTTTGTAATGTGTGGTTCCTTCCACCAACAGCATTTATATACATAACCACTTGGTTCCAGCCCTCTCAGCTTGTTTGAGTCCACCTTTTCCACAAAAGCATTTGCCATATCCTAGGGTCTGCCATATGTATGTGATTATCCTTATGGGTGGAATTATCTTTTCTCTGGCGGATCCCTGCTGCTGCATAATTCGTTTACTTAAAACAATGTGCAAACATAGTATCCTGAAACTTGATCCACTCATCAGCCAAGTAACACAGCAATGAAAGCATGCCTGCTTTCATCACAAAAAAAAAAAAAAAAAAAAGAAAGAAACACAGCACTTTACCCTGTTAAAATATGTACTTGTAATCCATATAGCACATGCACAAATGCATAATAGCATTGTAAACACTTACATAACCCTGCCATCTTATATCCTTCCTCTGCCACTTTTCTGTATTTATACTGACATAAATTTTCATTAATGAGTGACACACTGCCACAAATCCTGTTGCACTGCATAGCAGCATTTATCCTGACAACACCGTACATTAATGTAAATGCAAAACATCAGACTACACTCACTTAAATTGTGTACTAATGTCCTGTATAATAAAATCTGCAAATGCAAAAAGGAAGTATTCCCAACAGTTGTCATCTGCATTGTCCTCAGTAGTTCTTCATACATTACTAGTAGTAGTGCCAGGAATTCTCATTTTTGATTGTCACTCATGTCATCAGCATTAACATGCATCTGACACTCAACTCTATGAAAAATACATTTCTAGTGGTGATAATTGTAAAGAATCAATAACCTCATTCCGAAAGACTTGCTGTCAGTTTAAATAACCATTTACAATGAGAACAGGCTGATCTTTTGAAATATGATCGCCTAGTAAGCCAGTTTATAGATAGACCTTAAAATGAAGTAAATCACTTACACCAAATTCAACTCTTTTCAAATCTGTCCCAATATGTAATGTTTGCCAATAATTTGTAACTATATTACCATTTTTACCAACCTTCATAAATTTTGCACTTTTCCAAAACACTTGCCACCTAAGTTTACTGATTGCAAGTAAATACAGCAGAATTAAAGTTATTCACAAAATTCAACTTTAGTTATGCATCATTTTGTATGCAAATGAAGTCCTAATCTCCTTATATCTATGCATTAAGGTAGTAAGCTAAAGGTGTATGTCAACAGATTTGTGTAAATGGATCTCGGGTAGCTACAAACTACTTTAGCTGGGATATGCGTCTCTGTGCCAAGCTGGATTCAGAAAAATGCGAACATGCTTTATATATCTCATATAAAAAATGGAATCAGCAATAATTTGGTTGCATAATCCCGCAGTCCAGTCCATGTCCATTTTATATTCTCTAACACACCTTATCACATAATTCCAACTAATAGTTTTGATTAAAGGAAAGTGATATCAACTGCAAGGATTATTTATAAATTGAAGTGAAAAAAATGTATTATTTGATGCAATACTGAAAAAGGCATGCTTTTCAAATGAGTAAATTATGACCTTAATAATATTTGTGCAAATAAAGGTTAAAACAATACTGTGTATAAGCAGAAACACATACAAGCAGATAAAATATAATAATTTAATAACTGACTTTTGTTTGTCATAACACAAAAATGTATTAATATTCCTTTAAAAAATATATCCATATCTATGTAAATGCAATTCAATAGATCACACTTGCCAATAATAGCAGTTTCATGTCTAAAGACCGTACAGAGCAGTTGGGCTTGGTTATGGTGATGCATAACCTAAAGGGCATGGCTCCATCCTTCTGAATCACACCCCGGTATTTACATTCCTTGCTTTGATAGTGCACTTACAGCAGCACCTGTGAATGCATGACTTACAAGCTGGTCTGATAAGGAGACTGAAATCATGGTCTAACTCTTTCTTGCAAGCGCAGTACCTGGATGAAATCACAAAAATAGTTCTAGGCACTGGATAAAAAAAATGTTTGAAATCTTTCAAGAGTTGGGTGAGCACCTACCATCCCTAACAGAGATAACCCTCTCTGGGCTTCAGTGCCAGCACAGGTACAATGACCTCCAGAGGATCAGGCCTGATCAGCTGACTGAGTCGGTTGATCAAGTTAGGGAGAGATAGCAAGAGTTCTGCAGTAATTATGTTAACATTTTAATTTTGCATTTTACTTCAAATAGGTTACAAACAGTTCTACATAGATATTGTATAAATGCAGCTAAATACAAGAACAAATGTATGTGCAAATGCAAATATGCATGTATATATAATCAAACAAGTTATTCAGTTGATCAGGTCAGGGTGAGATAGCAAGAGATCTACAGTAAATATGTTAACATTTTAATTTTGCATTTTACTTCAAATAGGTTGCAAATAGTTCCAAATAAAAATTGTATTAATGCAGTTAAATACAAGAACAAATGTATGTGCAAATGCAAATATGCATGTATATGTAATCAAACAAGGTATAAGTAAACACAAAGTTATCTATAAACAGAAATGCATCTGTATAGAAATATGGTATGTATGTATAAAGATGCTTCTGTGTTTAAATAAATATGTATATGTATGAGTAGGCAGCTGTATGTAAGTACCTATACATGCAAATGTGCAGATGTACACACACACACACACATATATATATATATATATATATATATATATATATATATATATATATATATATGTTTGTGCATGTGTACAGTATGTATATATAGATAGACAGACAGATATAAATCACGGGCTACACCTTGCAGGGCTCGTACCTGGAAAAAATAAAAATAGTGGTACCTGACATTGAATGAAAAATGGTTGACATGTTGTCTCACCTTCGATAACCACATCGCCACAACAGTCAGGAACTATGTCGCACACATCATCACTAAGGGCTTTTCATCCAGAAAAAAGGAGGTCATTGTCCCTCATTAGACCCATTATAGAGTACAATGCCCCATTTGGTATGTACCTCACAAGACATCTGCAACAGCTGGAAAGGACACAGAAAGACCTCACTAAAAGAATCACAGGACTAAATCAGATGCCCTATGCTGACTGTCTAAAAGAAATCCAGCTATACTCTGTGGCATATCGTCTACTCAGAAGTGATCTCTGCTTAACATACAAGGCCATGTCAAACCCTGAGCTGCTGGACATGCTCCACTTAAAGAAATCCCAATCCCTCAGAGCCACATGCTCCAGGGATCTAAACCTTGTCATCACAATGAACAAAACATGCTGGAGGAATAGGTTCTTGACCCAGTGACTCCCCATACTCTGGAATAGACTGCCCATACGTATCAAGCATAGCGCCTCCTTGGCCCTCTTCAAAAGGAACCTTGATGATTGGATGGGAGATAGGAAATTCACCCTGGGGATCACGTCAGTCACACTGCTAGACAGGGGTCCAGGAAAGTAAATATTGTGGGAAGAAATATTCAGGGAATTGTTATGGCTAGGCTTGTGTAGGCCCTATAGCCGATAGCCTAGTACCAACCTATGAACCTATGAACATCTAATGAGAGTTTGGTGTACACCTATTATCCCTCACAGGGATCTCCTTGTCTGTACCCCAGACCCAGCAGAGATACATTGACCTGTGGAGGTGCAGGCCTGACCAGCTGGAGATGTAAAAAATGCTATATAAATATTGCATAAATACAACTAAATACAAAAAGAAATGCATGTAAAAATACAAACATGTATTTACATGAAATCAAAAAGATATAAGTAAACATAAATATATCTGTAAATAGAAATGCATTTGTATACAAGTATGGTATGTTTAATTGCAGACATCAAAAATACTACAGGAAGGTTACCAAACCCAGAAAAACACTCTGAAACTTAGCACTTTTGTCTTTTATTGTCTCAAGACTTCTTCAGAAAACTAGCCACATTAAATCAAGTTAAATTTAAATAAAACCAGGTTATGTCACATGATAATATCAACCAATCAGGATATACAAACTATGAATGTATGAAATTATATATTTTGACTCTTAAAAACAAAGTTCATATACTAATTCATTATAAACCACTTAAATAATAAATATTTATCTAAAATAAGCTTTTAGTTTTAACAAAGTACTTATAGATAACATATCATTTATCCCTGGTAAAACTGTGGCATTCAAATGAATTTGCCACCACAATTCTTGTTGTTCCAGATGCATTTTCAATGGTCCCCTAGGGTTAAATGGGTCTGTAATAGATCATGGAAAACTCAGTTCTGCGAACAGCATTTTTGGTTCACTAACATCGAACATGCTGTTCGTCAAACTGATTATACTGAGATCACGGTACAG
>NC_056737.1:905747756-906012756 GCF_019279795.1 Protopterus annectens
TGAAATTAAATGCAGCCTGCCTTCCAGGTTTAAATGACATGATCCCCACAAAACCCTTGATTAGGAATACATAATATCTCCAGTAGTTAAATCTTGTCCTTAGAATTGCATTAAAAATTTCATTAGAAGTATACAACTTGCAAAATCTGTATACAGAATGTTATTGCCTTTATACAAAGATTATTTTAAGGCATTTATAGGTAGTGTTTCAGTAAACAGTTGAACTTTGCATTTAATAAACCCTGTCTTTAGGGACAGACGTCAAGACAAATTAGAATTAAGTGACAATGTTTGACCATGTACAATTGTGTTATTTTTAACTTGAATAATACAGTTTAATACTGTTTTTTGATAAAGATCAGATTTTTAAGTGTACAAATTTACCTACAATGGTAATTAATGTTGCATTCAATGTCCTGTTACGTTTTATAAGTGAGAAAGTATGTACTGTAGTTTTAAGAAATGGTGAGGGCGTAGCTCTTAAACAATTAATTTTGGCGGTTTTTTAAGTATTTATAGAGAGCCTTCAGGCTTATCAAGTGTTCTGATGAAGTGTATTTTATACATGAAAGCGCTCAACAATTTGTCTTTGGCTTGTTGAAATAAAGAGCTTGTGCTTTTATCTAAATCAAGTGTGGATCGTGGAATTTACTGTGGTACCAGTGTGCTAATTCGTCAATTGTTGCCTCCACAGTGATTCTTGGGATTTGTAGTACTTTTTCCATGGATTCCACTAACGAAGGGTTCGCCAATTTTTCTCCTGTCCGGAGGGACGAAATGGAGAAAATACAATCTGAATTGGCCATCCTAAGAGGTGAAATTACGCGGCTAATAGAACTGATGACGCCGCCCATGCAACGGACTGTTGCAACGGCCAATCGGGCCCAACAGGAAGCTGCCTCACCAGGACGCTCGATGTCAGCACGTCTGCTTTCAGTGTCGGACCATGACAGTTTGGATGACATCCCTAACGGACAGAGGTCTGTTGTGGCTTCCAATTCTGCCCCGGTGGACTCGTGTACCAATGAGGGAATTTTTAGTAATATTCACGGATCGCATAACGCTATGGAGGATCCGATTCTTATTTCGGGTGCCAAACCCAAGCGGGCACCACCTAAGAGGACTTACTCAGTTAAAGATGGGTTTCAGGCTGGAACTTTGGACTCTATGGATGGAACGGTGAAACCAGCTGTACGCAACAACAGCGAAGTAGGTAGTTTCAATACCAAAGCTAATTTGGACAGATTTTTAAAGCTACCGTTTGAATTTGGTTGTGGTCCCAAAACCACGAATGACAATCCAAGAAATAATTTTGTAAATAAAGGTAATCAGTCATTAAAAAGTATGATTTTTGAGTTTGGTAACAAACTTAATAAAATCAAAAGTATACAGATAGATAACATGTATCTACGTAAATGTTTGGAAAGTAATATCATTCCCATGGGTCTTCGTTTTTTTAAACAACCCATAGGGATTGATATGAACACTGTAAACATTAAGAAATGTGAAGAAATGTTCAACAGTTTTGGAAAACAGTTTATTGAGTTTATATTGTCATGTAACGATCACAAACTTAGTAGTTTATTGGAAGAGGTGGATAAGGACAACTATACCATTACACATGATTTATTATTTTCACAATGGGATAAGCTGTATGAAAAACAGTATGTATATGCTGAGAGTAATGGTAGAAAAAGTTTTGATAGGAAATGTAAGAAGTTTTCCAGGGATTTAAAACAATTTGAAAATGGTACTATGTACAAATGGAACAGAAACATTTCAGCTCCCAATGGTGCATTTTACAAAGGCCCCAGTAATACTGCTAATTGTGTAGACTCTCCTAATGTCCCAGGTGTGGATGATTTTTTATACCAGGAGACCGGGAGGGGACAAAAATGGCAGGAAGCAGGGAAGAAACAGAGTTTCAACAAATGGGGGTACCAGTACAGGGAACAATAAATTCCAGTGGTGTTGGTAATAAGGAAGCAGTGGTGAATAGTACTAACAACATTATAAACATTGAAGGGGACATTAAGGTATACAACTATACTCCCTTTCCAGTTAAAAAGGAACATTTTCCAGTTTTTACTAAAGGGATGAAATATACACCTAGCCAACCCTTTGATGTGGTTGACACCCTGGTTGAATTCAAATTGTTTCTAAGGAAACTAAACTTGGGAATATTTTTTCGTGACAAAAAGGGTGTTAGTGTATCAAAGAATTCACTTAAGAAGAAAAGTTCATTTACACCTCCTACACACAAAACATTAACATCTTTTGAGAATGTAGTTAGCAAAGAAATCTACTCTCTGTGTAAGCAAATGAATAACACATCATCCTGTAGCAGTTATGACAAACATCTGGGGGAAATATTAGATACTCTCAGTGAAAACAATATCAGGATCATGTCTGCTGATAAAGGGGGTGGCATAGTGTTATACGATCAGAATGCATACACAGCAAAGATTTTTGATATTCTCCGCAACATTACACAATATGAGGTAGCAAGTTTAAATCAGGTTAATATCGCCCATCATAGGATTGATTTATTCTTGGAAGAGTTTTTGTTGGATGAGAGAATTGACGAAGAGCTCTACAAATTTCTTAAGGTTGATTTTCCACAATTAGCTACAATATTCGGAATTCCGAAGGTGCACAAGGACGTGCTGAATCCCCCTTTCAGACCTATTATTGCAGGCAGTTACAGCAAAACCTTTCCTTTTGGTAGAGTGGTTGATTTTTGGTCAAAACATACTCTTGAAGGGTGTCAGCACATCATCAGAGATTCATGGGAATTTCTGGGGATTTTCACCAAAGAGTTATGGAGTTCAGGTATGATCTTTGTCACGATTGACATCAAGGATCTTTTCTCCTGTATCCCTAAGGATGAGGGGTTGGACAGATTTACAGCTAGTTTGAGGAAACATAGTGGTTTAAGTTGGGAGAAGATTCAGCTTATTTCTGAATTTACAGAAATTGTACTTGACAATAATTTCATTTTCTTTGAAGGTGAATATTTTCGACAAATCTCTGGTGTGGCTATGGGGGCAGCCTGCGCCCCCATTTATGCTAATCTTGTGCTCCTGGATTGGGAGGAAGAGTTTGTGTTGAATAGTGAGTGGATGGAAAATATATCCTGCTATGTCCGTTATTTGGATGACTTGTTTTTGTTATGGAAGGGGGACACTACCTTATTATCCAAATTCATTGAATACATTAACCAGACTACTACCTATTTAGAGTTTGTACATCAATACAACATGAGTGGAATCAACTATCTTGATGTGTACATATTCAATGATGGGGTGTCCTTTCAATCTAAGATCTATAGAAAGGACACATTCAGCAATGGTTATTTGGATTTTAGTAGTAGTCACCCCTACTCACAGAAACGCAGCATAATCAAAGGGCAGTGTATTCGGGCTGCTAGGATGACAACGGTCCGTGCGGACATGGAGTTGGAAATCAACCACATAGGGAGAATGTTTAGGGACAAAGGGTATCCACACAATTTGATTACGGATGTGACCAGGTTTGTGATACAGGAATGGGGGAAAAAGTACACACCACTTTTGGGGAAGGGGTCAGTCCTTCCTGATACCAGCAAGAAATGTCAAGACAACAGAGGTACCAATGAATATTTGAAGTCTTACATTGTCAAGTATGGAAAACATGTAGGTGATGTTAAAAAAATCATCACTTCCAATTGGAACATCATTACCAGTGATGAGTCTATTAAAGATTTTGTCAGTGATAGACCCACCTTTGTATACAAAACAGGCCCGAACATCAAAAATCTCATTGAATGGAAGGCCAACAGACAAGGGGGGAGCAATAACACACAGAGAGGTGGGACTAGGAAATGTGGTAGATGTTCGCAATGTGCCTTTATCTGCGAGGATGTTTGTTGTACTTTAAAAAACATCAACAACAACAAAATTAGGTTTGCCTACGGCAATTGTAACACCAAGCATTTGATTTACTTAGCTATGTGTTGTTCTTGTCCTTGTTTTTATGTCGGGAAAACCGACAGATTATTAAAAAACAGAATTTATGATCACATTTATTGTATAGGGAAGAGGGACGAGAACAATGCTTTATTTCGACACATTTCCAAAAGTAAAACATGTGACAAGTTTAAATTTGGAATTTTGGAAGTAGTAAGGGAGAATCCGAGAGGTGGGGATATCAAGAGAATAGTGGGAGAGAAAGAAATAAAATGGCAGTTGAAATTAAATGCAGCCTGCCTTCCAGGTTTAAATGACATGATCCCCACAAAACCCTTGATTAGGAATACATAATATCTCCAGTAGTTAAATCCTGTCCTTAGAATTGCATTAAAAATTTCATTAGAAGTATACAACTTGCAAAATCTGTATACAGAATTTTATTGCCTTTATACAAAAATTATTTTAAGGTATTTATAGGTGGTGTTTCAGTAAACAGTTGAACTTTGCATTTAATAAACCCTGTCTTTAGGGACAGACGTCAAGACAAATTAGAATTAAGTGACAATGTTTGACCATGTACAATTGTGTTATTTTTAACTTGAATAATACAGTTTAATACTGTTTTTTGATAAAGATCAGATTTTTAAGTGTACAAATTTACCTACAATGGTAATTAATGTTGCATTCAATGTCCTGTTACGTTTTATAAGTGAGAAGGTATGTACTGTAGTTTTAAGAAATGGTGAGGGCGTAGCTCTTAAACAATTAATTTTGGCGGTTTTTTTAAGTATTTATAGAGAGCCTTCAGGCTTATCAAGTGTTCTGATGAAGTGTATTTTATACATGAAAGCGCTCAACAATTTGTCTTTGGCTTGTTGAAATAAAGAGCTTGTGCTTTTATCTAAATCAAGTGTGGATCGTGGAATTTACTGTGGTACCAGTGTGCTAATTCGTCAATTGTTGCCTCCACAGTGATTCTTGGGAATTGCATAAGACAGTCGGTTTTTCCAAAATAATAACTGTACACTGTGATTGACCTCAGTTAGCCGGCACACTCTAGGCAGAAAAGGGGTAGTGGTTAAAGTAGCAAGTGAAGGAACAGAACAGTTGGGAGTGAGAAATGCAATGCTTAATTTCTTAATTTTAGAATTTAAAAGTGTGTTTCATATAGCAAATTTACATATTACTTCTAACAGCAGGTTAGGTATTCAAGGCATTATGCAAGCAGAAATGTCAATGATAAAGTTTATGCAAAGGATAAAGAAAGCATCTATTCCCTAAACAGAGAAGCTGTACACAGACAAAAAATATATAATACTCTGAAGAAATAAATGCTATCCTGCTGCTTTACCTTACAGTAAACTAGAAAGAGTTCCTAAAACAGATGGTTTCAGTATAAGTACATTATGGAATTCTGTCCTTTGCTGATTAAAAATTATAGGCATATAAGGGGGATATGAACTCAAGTTTAATACATATGAATTCAGAACAATAAATTCTGTGCTTCAGTTATACGTTAATTGTAAGCATGCAAGAAAGATTTGAACATGATAGGTAAGCAATCATGTACTATTGTATGTCTTCTTTATGCAGCTGAAGAACTGATTAGCAATTATTCTTCCCAAATCAAGGCCACTTGAAGTAATTTACTGAAGTTATTTGTGAGACTGCAGATGATTCAGAACTGGGAAATAAAAATGCAGCATTCAACAAATTAATGTGTTGAGTAATAGCTGTTTTTTTTTCTTATTTCTTTATTTTGGAAACACAAATACAGAAGTAATTCAAACAACACCAACATAACAGAATAAGTAATTTGTCCAGAGTACACAACTGCAGTATAATGAGCAAGATATTTTAAATGTGATACCATTTCATACGTCACAGCATTTTATCTCTTTATAATCAGTAGACTGCAAATTTAAAAAGCATTACCATTTCATATCCTTCTACTGATTGTTTACAGTTTTTAGTGTTATTTTGCAGAATATGTTTTCTGAATAAAGATTTAATAAAAATAGGTAAGCACTATTAATAATGTATGTACTGATGCATTAACACATCATGAATCAATTTATTGTCACTGTTTCTTGTTTGACTCTCATCCCTCCAACTCTCATTTTCTTATTTTAATTATGTATTATTTTGTTTTTCTTTTTTATCTTTCTCTCCAATTTATATTCACAGATCCACAAGCCCCGAACTCCTAGGAACAGCGCAACCACCTTCCATCTAGGTCAGGGAACATTCATCATCTGTCCATCTAGAGGCATCTTCACAGGGTTAGGGCAGTGGCCAGTTCCTGTAGGTACCCTGGCATTGAGCATCCTATCAAACAATGCAAACTGTGAACTTTGGGATTTGGTTGAGGATGCAGTGGAGCAGGTATTAAAGAGACACCTTTAGTTTGTCCATGTCTCTCCAGTAAGATCAAGACTTGCTGTCTTGGTTGGTTGTGGCCACTAAGTTACAACATGTCTCCATCCCCTCAGCATCATGGTCCTCCATTGCACCATCATGCAGAGGAAATGTTTGAGGTTTTGTGGACCAGGCTGTTACTGGGAGGAACTCCTGTTCATCTTCTCCCTTTCCTAATCATCTCTTCTATACCTTCTAATATACTTCAAATGCGAACTACCCTCTTATGAAAAAAATTTGAAAAATAAATTGAGAGTCCTCCCCCCAAAATTTTATAGAACTCCTTCTCTCTGGCACAACCCTCTTGATGTGTTCCTTCCATGTTTCCCTCTTTGTTATTTCTCCTTTTTTTCTATCTTTCTTATTTTTTCATGTCCAGTCTTTTAAAGAGCTAATCAGAGTATCAAGGTAAAGACAACCCTACATAAAATATGTAAAAGCCCTTTATACATTTTAAAAGTAAATATAAGTAGCCGTGTTTTACACTACTTGGCTTACATATGTGTCAGTACTTCTAGATTGTGTGTGCATAGCCATGTTCATCTAAAATGCCTCAATATTTATAAAATTATACAGGCTTTTATGTTTTCATATAGCACTTTGCACATACTTAAAGGTTTACTTCCCCAAATTTATGCATTTAACAAAAGCGGGCATCTCTTAGCAGAAGCTTTTGTATTGGTGTAATCATTGCAAATAACATGTGATTATTCTATAGGTGAGAGATACTCTTAGCAAATAACTTCTGAGTGCCTACCTTAGGACTATGAACCCCCCCCCCCCACACACACACACATTTAACACATACAAACTGAATCGAATAAGTCTACAAAAGGAACCTCTATTTCTGTCTGACAAGTTTGCTAGAGTGTGTATCTGTTTTTCTGCATAGTTTAGTTAGACCTATCTCCCTTAAAAGATATCTTTGTATCATCATTTAGTAACTGAATGGTAAGTGCCACAATTTGAACAGACTTGGTGGCTATGAGCATTTCCTTCATTAAATACCAAACATGCTTTGATCTTAAAATCGCTTGTTCTTCAGCAATCAGTGATACTACCTTAAATCTGTCAGCCATACCCCCCAGAAGGTGTAAAAATGCCATTTATCCCTCTTCAATTAATTTTTAACCTTAAGCATTCAAAATGTTTGGTTAGAGCAAAGCCAGGCTAGACCTTATCTCACATAATGGGCTTTGTAAATAGTTAATAAATAATTAAATAAAGGCAAAACCTGTGAATATTCCTTTTCGGCCATTATGTACATTAACAAATCCACCCACTCAGTATTTCAAGATTTTGCTTTTATCTTGTTGCAGTGGCTTGTCTAAGGCCATTAAAGGACACTATAGATCTTTGGATGTAAATCCTTCAACATCCAAAATATGCTGGATACCATAAGCATCGACCTGGTCAAGAATATCAACATAATCCCCTCAACATTTTTTTTATTAACAAGGGAATGTTAACAGTGATTGCCGGACCTTGATGGGCATGACTGACATTGATAGCATCTGATAAACCCAGCAAGATCCCTGCAGAGCCCTACTCAACAGTGGTGGGGCTATTATAAAACGTATCCATTTAAGCTGAATGAGGAAATGATGGCAAATAGTACCAGTACCCTCAAGGTTTACTTCCCCAGACATTAGACTTACCTCAGGCATAGTACGCAGACCTCTGTCCAATATAAGCTTCAATAACTTGGATCTTCCTTTTTTTTCTGAGAGCTTCAATAAAACTTCCCATATATCCATGCAATGTGTTAGTTCTGAACCTCATCCTTAGCAGGTTTATTTATATGAGGCCTATTATCTGACAAGTATAAAGTGAGTAGGTCATTTTCTAATGGTATGTCTAGATCTTTTATTAATTTGTACTTTAATCTCTTGGTAGCCTGCCATCTCTTTGAAGGTGTTGAGACTCCATCTTTCAATTACATTAAAGGACTTCGTCAGCATGCAATGGATGCCCAGAAGGCAACTCTTCAGGAAAGGCCTGTGCCAAGATTTGCTGCCACTCATCCCTAATATCTCACATAGACACCGTCTTCTAGAAAGAAGAACAGCAAACATGTAATTAGTGTAAAAAGAGAGCATGTTTCAAACTTTTGGACTTGTCAAACAGCATAAGACAATAGTTTATTTATGGTATGTAAGGTATGATTTTTTCTTAATTAAATAAAGCATATTCACAAGTAAGTAAAACTAAGATATTCACAAGTAAGTAAAATTAAGCAAACATAAATCTAACTAGACACTCAATTTTATTTGTAAATAACCATACAGTGACTCACAAAATAAATAAGTAAATGAAATAAGCAAATACTTCAAGAAAGGATTTATCCTCAAATCATTTGGAGTCACAGCTAAATTGTACCATTTAGCCATCTGGGATTGACAGCTAAATATTCCATAATTTCTATATTCAATGTAATTTTTTATAAATGAAATAATTGCCCTGGCTTTCATTCAAAATTATTATTATTATTATTATTATTATTATTATTATTATTATTACTACTGATATTATCATCACTATTACTACTGTACTAAAAAACTTCCTAATTCCTCCTAGAACTGGCTATAAAGGAAAAGAGGTGGTGATTTATACTTCATAACTGACAATAATCAACATTATAAATGTATTTTATTTTAGGAAAATGCTTGCTAATTCATGTATCATTCTTTAACTTTTAAATTAATAGTTTTAAAAATATAAAGCAATCTACCACTATGACTAGCTAAAGGATGACCAATGCGTGACACGCAGTAGGAGTATACCAATGAGAGAAACCCCTCCCCCCCAGCACTCCATGACAACACCACAGAGCAAAGAAGGGATGGGTAGAGTAGCAATACAGCCAGGAATTAAATCAAATGCCTTACCACCAACAAAGAGTCTAACCTAAGGCAAAACATACCAAGTTTGGGCATATACGGGAATAGAAATGGAGCACAAAACTACTGGCTGAACCAGCTTGATTAACTTAAATATGAAAAAAAATAGTATAAATAGAAACATAACAAAATAGGACAAGGTGCAAGACACAATGTGGCATTATTATGTCAAGTTCTGACACAGAGCTATGAATATTAATTTCTAATACAAGGGTTTCCACCTTGATTTTTTTATGTCCTTCAGTGAATACATGTATGCATAAAACCAATGCATTACACTGGCTTATACAGCCATATCAGTGGTACCCAAGGTAGCACATATTTCTTTGATGTTAGAAGACTGTAAGTTCTATCCCTTCATTGGGCACTTGAACTCTTTTGCCCTAAATTATGCTGTAATGTAACATTGTGAGTAGTGATGTAGTCAGGAGTGCCATCATTCAGAAAAGATGTTAAAGGAAGTAAATCAACCTCATCTTCTGGTATTTCAAAATATTTAAAATATCCAACACATGTACCAGTGAAGAGCAGGACAGTTTAATTTTGTATCCTAGTGAGATTGTTATATTTACTGTAAATTGTACCACAATTCCCCTTCCAAACATTGCAGAAATACCATCTGTCCTAACAGGCAACTTAAATTAATGAATCAGTTGTAAACTAAAACTGTACTGTTGTTTGAAATATGGCTTAGAGCAACCAAAACCTTTTCTTCTTACACGTGAGCTGCACAAAATTAAATAATTTTACTAAGATGTTGCCAGATTCAAAGAACACCTCTGAAATTCATACCACTGAATGGTACACTCTTTTACTAGATAGATGCCACTGTCAGATGGAGTACCTCATCTAAAACTTTCCATTACTCTTGCGTATTACCCTGCTTATAAAACATGCAAAAATCTCGCTGGTATGTCAAATGAATTCTTCATGTGGAATTAAATGTCACATCATTGAAAAAGCACTCAGGAAAAATGACAGTGAAAGTCCTCACAAATTAATTTCTGGTGCTTTTAAATATATATATATATATATATATATATATATATATATATATATATATATATATATATATATATATCATGATAATCAAAAGAGAAAGAATGTCAAAAACAAGGTACCCACACTAAAATCTTACAAACTAAAGAAAAAAAGAAAAACACAGACAAAAACATTTTGCTAGCTCCTTCCCGGATTCTCCATGGAGTGTCCGTTACTTTTATACACTTACTCTATAACTGTACAATGATGAGGAAGTGAGCAGCTCCATGAGCTATCTTGTTCACAAATATCACAATTTGTTTCCATAAGACAGGAACTTTTATGCCTTGATACAGAAATATTTAATTATATAGGATGTTAATGGATATAATTCAGATCAGCAACATTCAGTGAATAGACTTACAGACTACCTAATAATCATATGCCACAAGACAATGAACTTTAGGTCATCAAAATATGTCTTAGTGACTACTCAGCAACAAAACCCTACTTATCTCTGAAACTTGTGGCATATGTTTCCTTAATGTGTCAAATAAAATGCACTGTCCTCATTTATGGAATCATGCAATTCACATGCCTGTTTCACATGACTAAATAGTCAGTTTACCACAAAGCTAATTTGAAATGTTGAAAAATGTAGGAAGACTGTGAATTAAAGTATATTGGTATAGGTCAGGATTCAGTAAATTCCATGGAGGAATAGCATTATTCCTACAAGGAGTGAATGATGCCCGTGTCCGCATATCCCTCTCGGCAGCATGCCTTACATATTAATGAAGGCACTCTACTGAGGCAGAGCTGTGAACATGGATATTGAATGAGTGCAGGGGATATGTTGCAGTAGTGCTTGCAGATCTGTGACACCCCCTGCACTGTCAAAGTGCCATATGGCACTTTAGAATCCCTTCAGTGTCTGCAGACACTGAAAAGAGGATTTTGTGACTGGATTGGAATGCAGGGGGTGTGTGACAGGAACTGTAACACACCTCCTGCACTATCAAAGTGGCATACAGCACTTTAAAATAACAAGAGTCCTCGGACAGACACCTCTGAACCTCTTAGAGCAAGACGACTGGACAAAGGCAGTACAAAAAGTGGGGCAAAAGGCCAGAAATATAGAAATGTACAGCTGCACTCTTCATTGGTGAGTCAGCTCAGTAGAGTTCTGGCTTTATGTGCAGTAGGTCCACAGTTCAAATGCCAATGTAGGCAATTCATTTTTTACATGGGAAAGCATTGTTAAATCTTTTTTTTATTTTTTTTTTTATTTTTAATGATGTAGTAATTGATATTTGTTAATCAGGGTAGTGTAGCTGATCCATAATTTCAGTGTCAGTGGATATATGATGTGAAATCCCCCATGTAAACATGTGTGCCATACAGTACAGTCACACCCCCAAAGTAATGCAATCAAAGCACATAGGAGAATGTCATGCAAAGTAAAATATATATATACTTACTAATATGTCAGTAATAAGTAATTAATGTCCAATCCATTTATTTTTTTAAATGAAAACTGAGCAATGTTTAGCAGTGCTAAGCTCTGCTTAGCTGGTTTGAGCATTGGTAAGAAGTTTAATTCTAAGCAGCATTCACCCAGCTAAGTGGATTTGCACACTGCTAAGCACTGCTCAACATTTTCCACTTTAAGCATTGCTCAACTCAGCTTACCAGGTTTGTGCTCTGCTCAGCTTTGCTCAGCATATTTGAAAATGGTCCAATGATGGCAAAAGGCAGGAATATGGCATTATTTAAACTACACAGGTGGGAACACAGCCAGAACCTATTACAGTTTGATCTGTGCAGAAGCTATGTCTGGAGTTGGAGAGGGAATGGGCTTTTGGGTACAGCGCTAGGGCATTTTGGACTCCAGGGTCATAGCTGGGCTCCTTGTACAACACCATGATGGCAGACTGCTGCAGGGCCAGTATTTGGCTCCCAATACAAATCTGAGACCTGGGACCATCTGGTATGTGACCTCATCAGTGCCATTGGAATCCCCTGAACTGGTGAACAGGTGCATCGTCACTATGAAAACCTAAAGCAGAGAAAAGAGGTGCTCTTGGCCCAAAGGAGCCTAGATGCTCGGGACAGGAATGCCCCTGTAGTTTGTAAGTTTTTCACCCATAGCTTTACAAAATTCTAGCATAAGTATGTCATAGACAGGTATGCATAATGGTTGTTTCCCCCTACACCTTCAGAGGAGAGAGCTAGCAATGTAGAAGACCATGCAGTCAGACTGGCTAGGATGCGCTGAGAGTCATGTGATTACAGAGCTATCTTGCAGTATAAAGTGCAATAAACATTGTTCACTGCCGGTAGGTATAGTGTGTTCTGAGGGTACTGAATAAACAAAGTTTGTCAGTCCATTATTGATATAAGTGACTAATGCCAGGTGCTGTGTAATACAGATGAAGGCAGCAAACAACCTACTATTGATGAAAGGAGGCAATACTGAGCTAATACTGTGTAGGAATGAACCTGCTAATAAACTGCACTGTGAGAGCTACTGATAAATGACAATCATTCAGCATCTACAGGCTATGCAGTACTAATGAATGTAGAATTTCCAGTGTAATAATCCACTGTGTCATGTTACCCAAAATAAAGATTATTACCAAAAACTGTTGTGTTTAATCTGTTATGTTGTTGAAGAAATACAATGTGTACAGTGCTTTACAGCAAATATGGCTATGACAGCAAGCTTTAACTGAGGTTGGTCTGATAAGCAGCTGTTACGCAAAACTGTAGATTGTGGAGCTGTAAAACAAGAGTTAATAAAATATGAAATGTGTCCTGCACTAAGATCACAACCTTGAATATTAATGTGTAATGTATTACAGTGTGTCCCCTGCAGCATTGTCTTGTGTTAACATTTGCATTTCAGATCTATGTAGTCCTGAATGTGGTTATGCTGATGCAGGCAAGTATGAGAGGGTCATAGATGGAGACTGCAAATATATGATGTCCAAATGTCTGTGGGTTGGGTAAGCAGTCATTCATTTTTGCACACACAGACCATGGTTGGAATCCAGGGACTGGTGCTAAGATGTGTTTATAGTTACACACAAGTAATCCTGAATATTTGTAGGAACAGTCAGGTAGCATTTACAGATATTTTCTCCACAGGGTGCACAGGTAAAGAAATGCTTGTAGTAGTTATATGAATGGTATACTGATAAACTGTGTCCAACTGTTCCAATGTTCAACCCTATGCCTGCAAACGACAGCAGGATATGTACATACAGCATGCACTCTTCCCAATACATATCTTTCTAGTGTCATGCTGTCATGGTTAATAATCTCTGTTGCAAATAACCTTGGACACAGATATGAATCTAGTTGAAGTATGCCAGTAGCACACTCACACTACATCAGTGCCAGGTACACCTTGTTAGTCATATATGTAGCCCTGACAGGTATGAGTCATGTTCCCAGAGTCATCACAGTTTGCCCTATACCATTCCAGGTTGACAGTTTAACAAGTATATGTGTGCTACAGAAGCTATAGATCACAGGTAGATGTAAAGTAATGGCAGACCTGTACAGTACTGAGCAGTACTGTTGTGAAAAATATAAGCCTATACAGTTTGTAATGGACTGTTTTCTCTCCCCCCACCCCTTATCTGCATCAATAATTATTATTCATATACTACAGGTATGTTGTTCTCAAAACCTAATGTTGGGACTTGTGTTCTATTATTGTACGTATATTTAATTGGTTGCATACTAACATACCTTATTCAAATACCATTATTGGTGGCCTGTTGTCATAAATATAACTGGCATGCTGTTACAAAATTGACTGTTATTCCATTTATGCATGTGTTCTGCTTGCTATGCAGTTGTTTCAGTTCTATTGTTCTGGGTTAATTGGACCACCCACGCATGCTGTTATAACTAATTTTGAAATGTTAAAACTATTTTACACACAGGTTAAGCACTTTCATCTACTAACTGCAGACTTCATCAGAACAAAGAAATGTGTTTTTCTTCCCCTATATAATACATTTTCAAAAAAATCAAGATTCAGTGGGAATGCTCAGTCAATTGACCTTCTCATGAATAAAACATAACCTTATGAATATTCATTAATTGTGTTCATTCAGCCTGCACAGTTTTATGTTACACTCTGTTGCCATACAGTTTCTAAGTATACCTTTAAAACAATCACATGTGCATATGTATATCACATTTTGGTATAAAAACACATTTATACATTTTTAAATAATTTGTGCTATCTTAAAAAATATATGTACTTCTTTAGAACGCAATATTACAGTTTTCTTGTGTGGTATAAGAACACGCATGAAAGGAAAAAAAACATATATATATATATATATATATATATATATATATATATATATATATATATATAAAACATATTAACACTAATTTGTGTTATATTAAAAAATATATATACATCTTTAACACTCAATATTGCACTTTAGTTATTTGGACATTATAGCCAGACATGTTGCCTCCTTTCTTGTTGCACCAGCTTTCATTTTTTATTTTTTTCTATTCACTTGTTTCTGCCTTTATTCTGTGCATACATATACCCTACTGCAACATGTCACTCATGCCTTGCATCCAAGATTGCTTTAGTGGGAATATGGTCATTCAACCCAGGTTCTTTGGTTGCCTTTAGCCTGAGTTGCCATTTGACCTCTTTTTCTGCTAATTTGACCTTAACATTTCCTCTTCTAAAATCCCAAATTTAAACACATGGCTTGCATCATATTTGAGTATGTGTCTACACAAAGCACTGGTTTTATCATTTTTCCTTATGCAGTAGGTGTGATCATATATCCTGCTCATCAATTGTCTGTCCTTCTTCCCCACATAATAACTCGGACATGCCATACACTTGACCAAGTATATCACTTGTTGGGATACACAACTCCCTTTCTTAAACTTTATTCTAGTGTGGTTGGCATCCCATAATGTAATTCATTCTTCTTCTATAATCTCATTTTTCATAAGGGACATATTTCATACCTTTTGTGAACAACATGAAGTGAGTTTTCTCGAGCTTTAATTGTGTGTAATTATATATATTAAATTGTCCCATACTGAATTGTACAGTACTATGCTGCTTTATCTCCACTTTGTTGTCTCGTTTCTCCATTCATAAACCACTTCTTGGTATTGGGTTGGAGTAATGCAGGAGAGAACATGAGAATGGAATGAAACTTCATACCATAGGGCTTGTGTTGTGGATTGCAGTCCATATGCTGAGGAGATAAAGAAAATAATAAGACAGAATTAGAATATTTTAAGAAGTGATGATTTGGTTTACAGTAAAGTGGGTGCAGGGCCTATGCATGTTCACAAGACAGGGTCTAACCTTAAGAATAGGTTTGAGAGAGTGAAAGGCGGAACAAAGGGTGACATTGGAGATGGGTAAACCAAAGATGTGGGTAGTGTCAGCAGTGTAAGGAGATTATAGAAGAGAAATTAATTACATTAGAGGATGCCAACCACACTAAGAGTTGTGTATCGCAACATGTCATATACTTGGCCAAGTATGTGGCATGTCCAAGTTATTATGTGGAGAATACGGACAGACAATTGAGGAACAGGATATATGATCACACCTACTGCATAAGGAAAAATGATAAAAACAATGCTTTGTGTAGACACATACTCAAATATGATGCAAGCCATGTGTTTAAATTTGGGATTTTAGAACAGGTAAAGGTAGACTGAAGAGGAGGACATGTTATGGTCAAATTAGCAGAAAAAGAGGGGCAAATAGCAACTCAGGCTAAATGCAACCAAAGAACTTGGGTTGAATGACCATATTCCCACTAAACCAATCTTGGATGCAAGGCATGAGTGACATGTTGCAGTAGGGTATATGTATGCACAGAATAAAGGCAGAAACCAGTGAATAGAAAAAAATAAAAAAATAAAGCTGGTGCAACAAGAAAGGAGGCAACATATCAGGTTATCATGTCCAAATAACTAAAGTGCAATATTGAGTGTTAAAGATGTAGATATATACATATACATATATATATATATATATATATATATATATATATATATATATATATATATATATATATATATTAGTATTAATATGTTATATGTTTTCTGTTTGCTTTTTTTCTTTCACATGTGTTCTTATACCATACAACAAAAGTGTAATATTGCGTTCTAAAGAAGTACTTATATTTTTTAAGATAGCAGAAATTACTTAAAAATGTATAAATGTGTTTTTATACCAAAATGTGATATACATATATACATGTGATTGCTTTAAAGGTATACTTAGAAACTGTATGACAACAGGGTGTAACATAAAACTGTGTAGGCTGGATAAGCAGAATTAATGAATATTCATAAGGTTATGTTTTATTCATGAGAAGGTCAATTGACTGAGCATTCCCATTGGATCTTGATTTTTTTTTAAATGTATTATATAGGGAAGAGAAACACAAATTTTGTTGTTCTGATGAAGTCTGGAGTTAGCAGATGAAAGCGCTTAACCTGTGTACAAAATAGTTTTAACCCTCAGGGGTTCATTTTTATTTTTCTATTAAAAGTGATTTTTGAAAGTAAGCATTTGCAGTGAGCTATGGTCCTTCTCAGCATATATCTGGTATATATTTTTGGTTATTTGATTGTATATACTCTTACAACTTGGTATTTAATTTTGAAATGTGCTGTTCATGACTAACCAATGCATTTTAAAAAACCTCAACACCATAGCAAGTTTCGGAAGGCAGATCCCAGCGAATCTGCTTGCCCCCCTCATCTGATCATGGCATCAAGCCGCAGCTTGTCTGGGACCCAAACTGGAACTGTGTCCTGCGCTGGTCCATCACCACCCTCAGGTGGAATCACCTCAGGGGACAGGGCCTGCCCACCTTGTGCGTGAGGGCGGAGAGGAACCAGTTACCCACAATCAGTTCTGAGCCACGGAGTACAGGGTCATCCAGACACACTTGGATATATGCCTGAGCCAGATCAAGGGCAGACTGGCACACCTCGAGGTGCAGCCTGCCCCTGTTGTCTATCCCCCAGCACAGCCACCTTTGAAGCCATGAAGGGGCAGTAGTGACTGCCCATGGGTGGGGACCTCAGTCCCACTGTTTCCATCTTGGGAAACATGGGCCTCTATTTCCCAACCACCCTCCCCATTCATGGTGTTTACCACCCTCATGTGTCATACACAGCCGCTGTCTGCTGTCTTGTCTGTCTTGTCTGTCTGCAAAAGCAGCATCTCCTACACAACTTACCTCCCCAAACATACCTACAACCTTTCCTCAACATCCCACTCTCACCTTTAAAAAAAGGGGAGGCATCTCCCCCCCCCAAAAAAAAATCATGTCCAGTATGTAGCTCTCCATTTTGCCCCCATGTACACTGCCATGAATTAATCATCCTATCTATTAATCAACAAACTTATGTCACCCACACCTCTCCCTGTGGGGTGTTAATCTCCAAATTCAAAATTGTCCACATCATTCACAGCTGTTGCTGCCCAAGTAAATGAGAGCTATGGTACTTTTCTCCACCCATCCTGCACATCCCTAGCTGCCTTTCATAATGTTTTTCACCCTGCTTGCCCCCATTTCACCACTTTCCTACCACACTTTTTGTTTTCCTTGGAATTAATGTGGGTTTAAGCGGGAGTAAGCACAACAAAGCGAAGCTAAGCATTTCTTGGCATCACTTAGTGTCATGCACATCCACTTAAAACTGCTTTAACCATTCATCGTCTGTTTTGCCCAGCAATGAAATAATAAGCCCCACCTGGTCTCAAACCCAGAAACCTGTGCACATCAGTCACAGCAATGTACCACTACATCATAGGAACTGTGACATTTACTCATGCTTTTGTAAATATATCATGCATTATGGTCATTTAACAATAGGGAAAAAGAGTCATCATTGCCCAGTCTCAAACACAGGACTCTGTGCGCTACAATCACAACAATATGCCACTATACTATAGGAGCTGTGACATTTGCTCATTCTTTAGTAAATATATCATGCATTATGGCAATTTAACATTAGGAAAAAAGTTATCATACCCGATTTTCCAAGCCACAACTTTACACACTCGATTCAGAGCAGCCCACCACTTAGCCAAACCAGCTCTGGAGAATTGGAAAATTTTCAATATTTTTGTAAAGATATCATGCATTACAGTCATGTAACAGGGAAAAAATGAAAAACGTACATGCAGCTGTAAGAAAATACTGATAATTTTGTAAAGATATCAGGCGCTACAGGGAAAAAAATACATCATTGCCAATGTTTGGACCCAGAACCCTCTGAACTACAGTCAGAAGAACATACCATTACACCACCTGACCTCTGAAGACCTATGAGAGTCATGGCTTAGTGGTAGGTCATACAGACTAGTATTATCAAGGTCTTGGGTTCGAGACTGACAATGGGAATTTATGTTGGGAGGGTGGCCTAATGGTTAAGGTGTTTGCCTTACAAACACATGGTGCAAGGTTTGAGTCTCACAACGGATAATTGGCTAAGCTTAAAATGGCTCGCAAGGGCAGTTAGCTTCGTATGAATCTATGAAAAAGTATAGCACCAGTTTTTACAAACATATCCTAATTGACAGGCACACAGTACTCCAATATATAGTGGCCCAAATCACAATGTACTTGGGCCTCTGATGCAGATACAGAACCAGTACACAGACAAATAAATGCTGCTGGATGTACGGAAGGCCTACAATATCAGATAGTGCTGAAAACTGCACAGACAGTTGCTGAATATCAACAGTTGTGCCTCCTATTTATGACAGGGTTGTCATAAACCCTACCATGCCTGCCCACATACTGGCAAGCCACTACAGATTGGGCTTACAAGATCATGACAGACAGCTCTGTGTCAACATCATACCCATCGGAACACACATGTCCATGCAAATGCATGCACATGCCAGATTAATGGCTTGCTAGCTCTATCTGTAACATTTCTAGCATCTGTTACATCTAGACACCCACACTCCTTGCACACACAACAGTCTGTGGCATGATAACTGCAGGCAAGTCAATACTACATAGGAATAATTGAGCCCTGCAATGTCCTGTGAAACTAGTTGCTACTACCGCAGTCAATGCCACCCACAATAGCACTTTAAAGGCCTGCAGGGTGGGACACATCTCACAATTATGAATATGTCTAGTAAATGTTGACTACCACTCTCTGGATGGCACTATTATGTAACATATGCACCACAGCCACATGCCTCACCTGGACTATTGTGGGTACTCTCAACCAGGCCATGCTGGGACACAACAGCTGACAGTGCACCCTCACTGGCAGTAACAGCTTGCTCTCCCCCAATGTCTTCACCACAATCCCTAGTCTGACACCTGGCCAGAATGCAGCAGTTGTGGCCTGCTACACATGTAGCAGTATGTCCAGCTACCTGCTACAGACCTGACTTTGCTCACAAACACCTACAGCAGGGCATCTGCAGAAACAGCCAGACATAAAGGTTTTGGGGGGTTGTTGATGTTTTAAAGGACATGTGTCACAGTCTCCCCCTACAAACATAGCCAGCTGATAGACCATCATCAACTGTAATAACATGAGCAGTCAGATAGAAAAGGATGTATCACACTAACATCTGCCTGTCTCCTCACTCACCCCAACACACACATTTACACAGTACACTGCTACAGAATGTGAAAGTCTGTTAACAATGGCCAGACATACATACCTCTCAACTGTAGAGATTTCCACAGAATGTCTAGATTTTTGCCACATAATTTTGGCCTCTTCCTCATAAAATTGTGTGGTTTTCTCGCAAATCACTGGGATGATATGAGGAATGAAGTCACTAAATAACGATTTACATTTCATTGTGAGACTTCAAGTCCTTCAAAAAATATATGTCAAAACAAACACTGTTACTGTAGCAAATTTCTAAGTTAATAAGACCAATATTAAAAACCTGTCCCTATTGTGGCCTTTTGTCCCCCCCATTTTGTTGGGCTTTGTCCAGATTCGTTGTGCTAAAAGATTGATAGATATGCAGATATAGCATGCAAATCTTTGGATATAACACATCAATCCAAACAGTAGACAGTATTTCCACCTATCTTCAGTGGTGCTGTAGCTCCCACACCTCAATAATGTACTCAACACAGGCCAGTAAAAGGGGCAAGGCCCACATTTTTCCCTTAATTATAGCACTATGTTGCCATGCCATTACCTAATGGAAAGGCAACACAGCTGTTCCGAATGCAGTTAGCAAGTTGGAGACAGAAATTGGTGCACAGGTCATCACCTGTTCATGAGCATTACCTACAAAAAACAAGATGCTGCCTATCCTAAACAGGTCTGACACGTTTTCCAGGAAGACAGACTGTGAACCTTGACAACAATACTTGTGGATTTCTTCTGACAAAGGAGTACAGCACTATAACAGGTATGTCATACAACTGAGAATGTAATGGAATGCATTGTAATGTGGATGCAGTTGTGGGAATTTAAACAACAGGTGTCAACAAGACTTCCTAGACTGACATGCTCCAGTTAGTCTACTGTCCAGCAACTATGGTCACCCCTGATGGCTCTATCTGCAGGGATAGATCACAGCTCTGGCCCCTGAGTCACCCCAGAAATGGTCAGGTCAAATATGAGTACTACTGGATTGTCTGTTGTACAATACTGACTGTGACGCTGTCAGCCCAGCTACCTGGGATGTTGCAAATGTTCATATGTCATTTGTGAATATTACTATGATACATATGCTTGTCTTACAAATGTATGAGACCTATATGTGTTATGTGGATATTAAACAGCTTCTCCAGAAGTGTGTGCTGAATTGTATGTTATGTACTGAGCTCATACCTATCAACTGTCTAGAGTTTTGCAGACTGACCACGTTTGCCTCATAGTTGCAGTCATTTTGTCATACATTTGTGTGTTGTCTGTCAAATCACTGGCAAATCATTAAAGACTGCAGTCATAAAATAATTGCACACATTTGAATGTCAGATGTTATGTCCTTCAGAGTATTCCTGTGAATGCAAAACCTGTTATTCTATCAACAAAGTGTGTAATAGCAATATTTATAAAGTGTGACTATTTTTGGGCCTTTGCCCTCCCTTTATTTGTGCCTTCATCTAGATGTCTTGCTCTAAGTGGTTGAGAGGTATGACTGAGCTTCCTGAGTGTTAACATAGTGTGCCATACTGCCAAAGAACAGAAATGTATATCAAGTATTACCTGTGCAAATGTATGTATTAATAGTAGAAGCTTGAAGCCTTAAACAGATATACATAGGTTGCAAAACTTCAAGTTAACAAGCTGAACTTGTTTTACAAAAGTGTTATATCACTTTCAGTGCAGCAAGCAGACTTAAATGTCTACAGCTACTGTTTTTTGTATTGTGTTGAAACATAAATAATTACTAGGTTGAAAATGTCAAAGTGTTTAACTGTGTTATGACTTCCTGTTCTACACAAACATCAGATAGATATGTACGTCTGATGCAGAGAAGTATGATAGTTGAAATGAAGGCAGGTGAGAAACACTGATGTAATTTGAGCTAAACCAGCATTAATGTGGATTATTACATCCAGACCTGTCTCACAGAAAGACCTTTGTATGTTGTATGTGTGTTTGTATCTGACAACATCTACTCATCTGCATTTGACATATAATAGTAAGGAACTAGGCAAATGTAAAACTGTTTACATAAAGATGGAAATATAGTATGTCTGATATTTGTGTGGTCTGCATTGCTGATTATCACTCATCTCTGCATGTAAACTTGATTTGAAGTTCTTTATTTAACCTTTGATGGAGTTCTATTTTGTATCTTATTCTACTATTACATTTGGTTTGTGTTAAGAACTCTGTTCTGTTGGAGTTTTAAGAGTTCTTGTCTAAGGTCAGTTAAAAGCAGTTACTAAAGAATTATTTTGCAACATGTTAATAGCATCATTTAACTACTGTGAGGAGCTGAGAGACAGCATTGCTCTTTCATTTAGAAATATCTGTAGTTAGCTGAAGTGTCTGCGTGGTCTGCATTACTCTCAGCATCAGTCACCTCTGGATTTAATGTTAATTTGAAGCTCTTTAGTTAAGTTTTGATCACTTTTACTTTGTATCTTATTCCAGTATTACATTTGTTTTCTTTTCAGTTTTCTGTTCTTTTGCAGTTTTAAGAATTCCCCATTGTTGTGTTGTTATATTTTTTAGCTTTTGAGTTTCCACCCCTACTATAAATCTCATTCTAGACACTCCTCCCAGTCCCATCTCATCAGCTTATTGTACTGAGTAGACAAGAATCATTTGGGAGTGTTGGGTGGCCACCCCCCTTTGTTTCTCAACTTGAAATTATTGTATGTCATCCCTTCCCACTTAACCTAAATACAAAAAACTATATTTTGGTTTCCTCCTACTTTAGTGCTTTAATTTGCTTTTGATGCATGTTCTTAAAATGACTGAAATGCACTTATTCTGCTGCTTTTATTACTGCTTGTTAGTAGCCTGATTTAATTGTAACTGTTATTCTAAGCCTTTTGGTTTAAGCACATGGCTTCAGGCCAGTTGTTTTACATTAAGAAGGTTTGTGGTCTGCACGCTTGTATCAGGAGAGGTAGCTTGCATCCTTCTAAGTTGGGAGTTGCTGGTTGAAGGCTTAGTGTCAGTTATTCTAATGTTGTCTTACATCTGGTTTAAGCACTTGGGCTTCAGGCCAGTTATTTTACATTAAGACATTTTCTGGTTTCCACTGTTGTGGGAGGAGGTGGTAGATTATGGCTTTCAGAACTAGAAATTGCTGGTTAAAGGCTTATTGTGACTTCTTATTTGAACTGTTCTTTCTGACATTGGTATGCCTTGTTTGCTGTAGCATAGACTAGATCCTGACCTGCTGAATCTAGCTTTGTTTGTGTAACTTGAGCACTAATCCCAGACATGTTTTTGTAGAGGCTTCCCCTGGACCCTAGTGGCAATAGAGTGCAGTTAAAAGTTGTGTGAATGAAGAATGCTGGTACAGGGCTCAGTTTTGAGCTTTAGTACTAGTTAATTGGTTCATCTGTTTAAATCCATTTGCTCTTGTTTGTTACTGTTATATTTAAGTATGTTACTGTTCACCTGTGTTAAATTGACCTGAAGATAGTTTAAATATCTTTAGCATAGTCTAGTTACTGGTTTTGCTGCATTCACATCTGTCTGTGTGATTCCTGTGTTTCCTGCTACATCATCTTGTGTTGCTCAGGGCCTGTTTGCACTTACTGGGAGTAAGTGAACTTGTTGGCACTGGTCTGGCATAGGGTGTTGAGTTAAGAGCTCAGGGACAAGGGTTGAATGGTCAATCCCAGTGTTCTTATTTTACCTTTGTTTTTGTTGTATTTAAACCCAGCATGTGCATGGGTTTGTGCTTGTATGCTGTTTTAACCCTTTGCAAGGTACCTCAGTTGCATTTGTTCCCTTACCAGTACTCCTGTGTGAGTGAGGCCTTTGCCTGCAGCTACTATATTGATGTTATCCAGCAATAGTCACACCTATAGGTACTATCCTTGGATAGTACCCACTCGACTATCCCTGACCTCTCTTCCACAGATTCTGATAACCTTGGACGGACAATTTCCTGTGATTTCACCTGCTAGTCTGGTTGATGTGACCATCCTGAGACAGTGTAACAACTGACTTATATACACAGACAACCCTCTACTACTACCACCTAGGAACACAGTATGTGAGAGATGCAGTCACATTAAGAACCTAGAATCCTTGCTCTCTCAGTCACAAGACAATATGGTTGACAGACCACAATGCTTCCCCAGAAATGGCCTTCACTTGTCCCCACTGGGCTTTAGACTTCTGGCAAAGGCACTTGCCTCTCCCATAGCACCATTTTCAGGCAAACTTATGAGCACAAAATTACCAGCATGAAAGCTTATTATTAATGAAATTTAAAGGTCATGCTGCTAAATGCTAGGAGTCTTAGCATGAAACTGCAGTCACTGCAAGCATTTCTTGCCCTAGAGGTTGCTGACATTTGTGCAGTCACTGAAACCTGGTTCAAAGGTGTGGAGAGTACCCTAGCCTTGCCAAGTTACTCATCCTAGAATACTTTCAGACCCGAAATGGAGGGCTACAAAGCCAAATGAGGTGGAGTTTCAATTTTTATCATAGACATACACACCTCCAGGCTCATCAAACGGTATGACCCATAGGAGACACTTCAAGTGCAGTTAACTGTTGACAAAACACCAATTCAAATCATAGCTAGCTACAGACCTCTAGCCATGACTCAGGACACCCACTCCACCTATCTGGACTTACCTGAATCCATGAAGATTCAACCCTCTACTCTGATCCTAGGTGACTTTAACTACCCAACTATAGAGTGCAAGACCTATTCTACCCAAACACGAATGCACAGATTCCTCAGCTTTGTCAATACCAATGCATTGCATCAGCTGGTTAACACCCCTATGACTGGTGGAAATATCCTGTAACTGGTCCTAATCTACATGAGTAGCCACTGTAGCACTCCTACAGTGTCATCCTCCTTGGTAAGATCTAATCATAAAGTGATCACTTTTGAAGTCACCATCTCTCCTGTCCCTCCCCTTCTCAGGGTCAGCTGAAAAGGACAATCACAAAGCCGTCTTCACATATGTCTGCAATCTCAGAGGCAACAACCAAATCTCTCTGAACTGTTGGTCAATAAAACCACATACACATACACCATAGATATAGCCAACCTGCTGTTAGATAGGATCAGTGAAAACCTCACCCCCGTCCCCCCCCATCTGTAAACCAGGACATGCCCAGCACCTGCCCCATCCCCTCATCATCATGGAGCAGGTCCTTAATGCCATCTCAAAGGCAAAATATACAATCTCCATGGGACTTGATAACATAGGTTCATAGATTCATAGGTAGGTACTAGGCTATTGGCCCAAGGGCCTAAGTAAGCCTAGCCAACAAGGTTCCCTAGCTTACGCCACCCAAGAAAGTTAATTTCTTGTATCTCTGTTGAGCAGAGCCACAGAAGTGATCCCCGGGGTGTATTTCCTATTTCCCATCCACTCATCAAGATTTTTCTTGAAGTGTGCTAATGAGAAACTTTGCTTGACATAGATGGGCAGCTTGTTCCAGAGTATAGGAAGTCTCTGGGACAGGAATCTATCAATCCAGCATGTCCTGTTTATTGTGGTGACAAGGTTTAGGTCCCTAGAGTGTGTAGCTCAGAGGGATTGTGATTTCTTTAGTTGTAGCATGTCCCCTGGCTGTATCCTACATGAATTCAGGCATGAGCACTCAGTTCCATTAAACACCCTATTCAACCAAAGCCTGAGCACCAGCTTCATCCCAGCTGAATGGAAGGCAACCACTGTCATCACTCTACACAAATGTGGACCGTTCACTGACCCAGGCAATTATAGGTTCATTAGCCTAAATAGCCTGATCTGCAAAGCCATGGAATGCATTATCATGGACCTTATAAACAGGGACATTGGCAACCTCCAAACACTTGAACCCATACAATTTGGTATTGTCAAAGGGAGATCAGGCCTGTTAAATGTGGTCAAACTCTTTGAAGCAGTCACTAAAGCCATTGACCAGGGGAAGATGGTGCACACTGCCTAACCTCACCTAGCCAAACCCTTTGACACTATTCCCCACTTGGCCATAATACATAAACCTTCCCTGCTAGGCATCAATCCTTATGTTACCAGATGGGTAGCTAACTGGCTCACTGATAGAACCCACTCAAAGTAGGGAAGCCTCCTCTAGTAGTAGACCCTTAATGAGCAGTGAACCCCAAGGATTGGTCTTGGGGCCTCTACTGTTTGGAATATACTTCTCTGAGGTGCAAGCCAAAACCAGTGGTCTATGGCTGACCAGGTTTGCAGATGTCTGCAAGCTGGGTGCTGTCTTAAATTCTCCTAGTGAGGTGAACATCCTCCAAGAGGCCCTTACCCAAACAAATGACTGGTACGAGAAGCATTGCCTCAAACTGAATGCCAAGAAATGCATCATTATCCCCTTTGAGGTGAATTTCATCAACACTAATTATGACAGTAATAACAATGTACTAAGCATGCAATCAGTCATGAGGGACTTGGACACCCAGGTTGATAGCAACCTGACAGTTGACCACCATGTTGCCTCCATTGTATGGAAGGCTTTCTATACAGCTCACCTCACAAATAAGGTTATGTCATTCAGGAACAAGGAAGTCATAACATCCCTGTACTCCTCCCTTATCAGACCCATTACTGAGTACAATCCCTCCTTTGGCATGTACTTGCCAAGCACATGCAGCAGTTGCAGACACCACAGAGGTTACTGACCAGGAAAATAGAGGGTCTCAAAGACCTATCCTATACAGATAGACTAAAAGCCCTGTCCCTCTACTCAGTCTCATACAGACTGATCATAGGTGAACTGTATACAGCATACAAGGCTATTTCTGACTCAGCCTTGATGGAGTTGTTCCATATCCATAGGACAAACCCCACTCACGTAACCCATACACAAGGCCTAAACCAGGTTTGTGACATCAATACTATTTGTTGGCAGGATAGATTTGTATCCCAAAGACTCCACTGTTTGTGGAATAGACTCCCTCTGCATGTCAAGCAGAGCAACTCTAAGAGTAACCTGGAAAACTGCATGGGAAACAGAAATACACCCCTGGGATCCCACCTGTGTCCCTGCTGGACAGGGGAAACAGGTGCTATCTTTGAAGGAACATGGGTGAAAATCTTGGTTAGGCTTATAAAGGCCTCCAGGCCAATTGCATAGTATCATCCAATGAACCTATGAACCTATTACATTAGATGTTTGCTGTATTTATTTAAGACTGTCCTGCAATGTTGTCTTAAATTACTCCCCGTGAGTCTGAAGTGTGTAGTTATTGTACTGAGTACTGTCTTGTTCCTATATTAGTTAGTATTAAATATAGTTAAACTTTGTCACTGTGTCTGGTCTCTATAGAACTAAGTAAGCCATTACAGTAGTTGCATATGTATTTGGTGACAGTGTATAGCCAACTACAATAGCCTTGGTCTTGGTCACACTTACCATTTTGCTAATAGGCACATCATACAGGAGGATTCATCAGCCTTTGTTAAGGGCTTTACAGTAGCTGGTAAAGAGTTGGATTGTGGCAGTCAGAACTACCTAAAAGTATGGGCAGAAGGGGCCACAGCTAGTAAACATGCGCCAGCCTTTCCTGGTGTTACTGATAAATCAAATCTTAAAGTGTGCGTGTCAACTACTTGGGCAGGGACCTGAAGCACTAGTTGGACAGAGAGGGTGACATATGTTTTGGCTTGACCGCTCTGCTGAGATGTTAACTGTATAGCTGTGCCAGTGGGGAATGTTACTGGGGATCTGGAGAGAGAGGGAGAAACCAGCCCCAGACTGCCTGTGATCTCTGTGTTCTCCGAAAGATAATTGTGCTATACTGTGCATGTAGTTGTCATCCTCCCATTGTGTACATCCCTCACTGGTGATACTGGTGAGGAATGAGGCTCACTGATGACTGGGCCAGTGCAGGGGTGTCACGCTGACAGTACGTACTGGTGGATACAGCTGGCATATCACATCATGTACTGTCACTGAGCCCCACTCAGTCTGCCAATGTCATACACAACTATTTCACAGATTATCCATGTCTCCATGACCATTCTTAACTTATTCTGGCTAGGTGAGTGCGTACTCCATACCTGTATCTGATTGCCTGACACCTATGGCTAGCATACCTGGTGAGCCCCTGCAGCAGGACAGCAGGTTATAGGTACTAGTAGTGGGTGGATGCTGGCACTGGCTCAGAAGCAGTGCATGCATACTAAGCATTACCAGATATTCAGGTACCGTGACTTTTCCCAGGGGTCTGGTATGTCACAGACACATTCTCCAGAGTATATGGACAACCATCAATTATTATCCATCTGGTGTCCAGAAATACACATTTGTCTGGCAGGGGGATCTACATCTATCAGGCATATGTACACATTCCACAACCATCTGGGTACTGCAGATGTCAGACTCCTATGAGGAGGTCACCCTACAACACATATTCGCTGCTCTCAGTTATCATGTAACTCACATGTTCCAGGAATTTCCACATGCACCTGTAGGAGCACTCACCTGTTTGTGGGATGTAGGCTGGATGACATGGTACTGTAACACTGCCCATAGGTGACACCCAGCAGTCGATGGCAGTGATGTGTGTGGACATGTAACAACACAGTCTGTCACAGCAGTCAGGCAATTTATGGCATTCCTGTTACCATATGAGGTTAATAGGCTATGGGCTCTGAGCAGCCATATCCCTAGGCCACATGTTAGCCCATGTGTATGCAGAGCAGCAGCTGATTTCCCTGTCTAACAGGGACCCAGGTGGTATTCCAAGGGTGTTTGTGCTGCTAACCATCCAGTTGACCAGGTTACGCCTGCAAAGGTGGAGGTAACTATCCTGCATGATCTGGACAGGCTGCCCATTCCACTGCAAAGTGATTGTGTGGGACACACATCCAAGCCACTAACAAGGCCAGTCCAGAACATTCACCAGGTGGAAGTTTTGTATGTGTGCATGTGTGTGTGTGTGTGTGTGTGTGTGTGTGTGTGTGTGTGTGTGTGTGTGTGTGTGTGTGTGTGTGTGTGGGTGGGTGTGTGTTACTTAACAGAGTGGAGCATGACTTGCAGTCGTATAGCAGTCCCAATGTGAATGATGAATAGAGGATTATGCCATTAATGGCCCTCATTGGGGGAACATGAAACATCAGCATCACAAGGGCAATGCATGCTTTATGTGAGTATGGTGACAACACCCACACACATACTTTGCTGATAGATGGCAGTGCTATGATGTGGGTGTTAGTGGTGGACAGAGCTAGCAAAAATGGATGTGCAGGATATGTACATAGTGGTGGCTAATGTATGCGGTCCTGTGATGTGTTTCCCCATTCATGTCTTTCAGGTGGTATTATCGCAGAAGGCAACCGGCTCTCAGAAGCTGAGACTGCGGCTATCATTGATGCAGTCCAACTCCATCACAGGGTCCTGTTGTGGAGGAGCTGTAAAAACCTGCAGGAATGCACTGCCCTGTATGTGGAAGTGGTAGTGACTGTTAACAGTCTAGGACAACACAACCATACCTACAAACAGGTCTGACACTGTGTCACTGATTTCATCCACAATGCACGGCAAAGGTCTACAGCTGTGCACAGGGACTTTGCTGACATGAGTGGAGGGCCTGCTATGCAAGCACCACTGACAGCCATGGAGGAGTTCCTCGCCAACCTTGGTGCAGCCACAGCATCCCAGGAAACAATCACCACATATTTCGTGGAGGTGGGCGGCACAGAGTCAACATGCGAGGAGCATCCAGATAAGGCCCCAGTGGACATCAGTTCAATACTATAGCATTCATAGTGGCAGCATTTTCATATAAGGATGCTTATGTCAGGTCAAACTGCATTTGTGGGTGGGGTTTTGCAATGCACACAAGTGTACAACTATTGTGAATGTCAGTAAATTGTGTAGTATCACAGCTTGTAGTGTACACATTCAGAAATGCACATATTATCCTGTACCAATGCCATATGTTTATGTGCTCACGATACCTCTACCCCACAACCCCATAGGTCTCTCTGGTGTGACTGGGGAACGGCTACCTTAAGCCAGTGAGTGTGGAACTATCTTATTGTGGCTCACCAATACCCTAGGAATGTTAAGAGCAGGCATTTTTCCATGCACACAACTCTTACATTTAGCCATATTGCAATATGTGCATGCTCACTTGTGGTGGGGTTAACTGCGGTGCATCACATTGGTCATCAGAGGAGCCTATTTGCAGGAGCTGTAACATATTGACACATATGTTTGTATAGCTGTTGCCACTGTGCTATACAGGGGTACATTAGTATTGTGTACATGGGTGCCCTGTGTGTTAGGTGGAGGTCCATCACATGCTACCACTCCTCACATATCTCAGAGGTATATAACAGTAGTAAAATTAACTGGATATAGCTGCACTACATGTTGTTGAGGGCCTGTCCAGAATGTGTCTGTTGTGGTCTGATTGTGTGTCTTACATGTCATCATTCAAAAAGTGTGGTCTGTATAATGGCTTTGTGCCACCTCACCTGTGTGTGTGCGTGTGTGTGTGTGTGTGTGTGCGTGTGTGTGCGTGTGTGTGTGTGTGTGTGTGTGTGTGTGTGTGTGTGTGTGTGTGTGTGTGTGTGTGTGTGTGTGTGTGTGTCAGCAAACATTATAGTGCAGGTAGTAATTTACATATGTTTGTCTTCCCCTCACAGGTGAACATGGGGGTTGGGGTCTCTCACCCTCACAACCTGATGTCACTGACTTATTGGACTATGATGATGATGATGGTCATAGTGAGGCACAGGTGGGGTTGTTGGGGGCAGAATCTATGCCATTGGTTGATATGCCACTTTCACACACAATGTCCCTGCACATGGTCAGTATGCTCACAAATACCCAGTCCCTAGCAGCCATAGATAATGGACAGTCAGAGGGTGGTGACATCGGACAGGCTAGTGTGGTGACTATGGCAACTGTGAGTGTAGACACTAGCCATAGCCAGAGATCTGCTAAGGTCCCACACAGGCAGATTGACAGGGGTGCTTGAAGGAGGACTGCTGACCATCCAGCCCCTGTCAGAAGTGTCACAGCAGGTGTCACCTGACGCATGTTTAGGCCCATCATGGAGGCACAGGCACATTCTGAACCCTGCACCAGAAAGATGCTCAGGGTCATGAATGCAACACTTCCTGGAATGAGTGGTGAGCTCCATGGCATTGGTGATGCCATACATGATTTTGCTCATGTCATGGATAGACAGTGGGGTGAAACATTGTCAGTGCTCAATTGTGCAATGTCTGTCTTTGAGCATGTGCTTGGAGTAGATCATTGGAGACATGGATGTAGGTCAGCAACAACATCAGCTGAAAGCCCACGTGGCTGTGCACATTCACACTCCCATAGTGGCAGTACCACCAGTACTACTGATCAGAGGGTGCTGTCCACACCACAATGTAGTATGCCATGGGAACATGGTCCTGGCTGGTCCTGTCAGGGACACAGATCCAGCAGACAGCAGTCACCATCAGGGAGTAGTACTGCATTTGGCATTGTGCCTGGTGATGTCAGTAACACTCCTGGCAGAACTAATTCCTGTGCCCATGGCCGTATGTAGTGAATTGTACATACTGCCATGTACAGTCCACAGCTGTCCACCATACCCATGTGTAGGGAAACCACATGTCTTGACTGTGTGCATACACACACTCAAACATCACTATCACAGGCAGGTCACCACCAGACACACAGCTCCTCTCCATGGCCCAGTTGAACACCACCCCTCCAGACACACACATGCATGATGTCAACTGTATGGCTCACTGTAGGCCTCTAGCAACTCCACACCACACCCTGCACATGTGATGATACCTGTATCACATCCCTGTAATCCATACCATTGATGCAGGGACATGCTAATATGGGTCTGATGCACAGACTGAATATAGTACAATGTAATAATGTTAGACTGTGTAAGGTGTATCTGCTGGCAATTGTCATGGGTAAATATTGAAATGTATATACCTTTCTGCCCTGATGCATTATTGCTGTTAGTACTACTGTTATCTCACATACCGCATTCTGTTTGTGTTCCAGGTGTCTGTGTTTTTACAGCCTGTGCAGCTGCTTACATTATCAAAGCTGTGTATAGTAGAGTGGAATCACAGTGATCCTTTCATCTCCAAGGTACAGCTGTATATGTACAAGTTTACTGGGTGTGTATGTGTGCAACAGTGTGTGAGGGACAAAGGGGGCAGACAGTGTAAACATGCATACACACCCCTTGACACAGCCAGATAGCCTTCATACATGTCACCTGGGTGCTCTGTAGGACCACATGTGCATAGATTCAGAGGAGGTTACTGAAGTACTGGCCCTGGGTCCCTCACAAGCCTAGCCATTACTTTATCCCCAACAAAATCACCCATCGGCACCTGTTGCCCCTATCATTGCTGGACAGTGGTTGAACCACCAAGGTCAGATTTTTTCTTTCCCATCCACTTAAACGATGCAGTTGATGAGGATATGCATGGTACTGTGTTTGACATGTTTGGGGAGTGTATTTCTGACACAGGGCAACCTCTGCTAGCCAAACCTGACTCCACAGCATGTGTGTCAGCTATCTCATATGCGGGTCAGCACTGTCGTGCAGGTAATGCACATGGAGTCATACTCTTGTACATGGGGCAGCTGTTGAAGGGCTGAGCACAACATTGCCATCTTGGCATGCCACAGACACCTGTGAACAACTTGACCGGTAACCAGTGGGCCAGTGCTGATTACAGGCTGTCGCCATGGAACAGATGTTGATGGACATGGCTGACCTTTGTGGGTGTTAACATAGCCTTTACAGATTCTGCATATGTCTGCATAGGTGCATAGCTGCTAAGGTATTGTTGTACTGACTGACTACTATTCAGAAGTAATGTCCACCTTTTGGCTTGATGTGGCCCCTTTACCTATGTGGTGAACTGCATACAAGCAATTCCTGATGACTGCCAATACTTTTTGCCTGAATGCAACTATGTTGCCATCCTGGGTACCCAGGCCTGTTATTGCAGTCTGTGTATTTATGGGGTTGGTGCTGATGTGGGAAGTACTGGGGACATGTCCTTGTTGTATGGCATACTGACACTGTTGTCTGCATTCAGCTTGATACTAGGACCTTGACAGAATTCCATACCCACTGTATGGCCCATTGCAGTGTGTTAACAGCAGTTTGTGGCTCAATGACAGACTGCAAACTGTTCACACAGCCTTAGGCTATATCTACATGTGTGAGTGGTGCCAATTAGCATTCAAGGTTATATACATGTGGGTTATTGAGGGCAACAGGTAGTCACAGGGCCATCACATGTCTACATATTGCACACACAAAGGCTACAAAAAATGTGTTTGTGACATTATCAAATATAGAGTGTGGGACATGACTTGCAGTAATGTGACAGCTGGCAGAACATACCATGCCCATTGCAAATGCAACACATATGACTTCCTCTGGTTTACTATTATAGGTTCATAGGTTCATACTAGGCTATCTGCCCTAGGGCATTTATAAGCCTAGCCAGAGTGTGTTTGGCTTTCGCCACCCATTTTAAATTAATTTTGCTATGCCCTTTTCAAGTTTAGTATACTGTACCTCTGTCTAACAGTGACACAGAAGTGATACCCAGGGTAAACCTACAATCTCCCATCCACTCATCAAGATTCCTCTTGAAGAGAGTCAATGAGGGACTCTGCCTAACCTGGACTGGGATTTTATTCCAGAGTGAAGGGAGCCTCTGGGTTATGAATCTGTCCCTCCAGCATGTCCTATTTATTTCAGTGCTGAGGTTCAAGTCTCTCAAGCACGTAGCTCGATGGGATTTGGATTTTCTGAGGTGCAGCATGTCCATTAATTCCGAGTTGGACATGGCTTTATACGTCAGACACAGATCGCCTCTGAGCAGGTGGTATGCCACTGAGTAGAGCTGGAGTTTCTTTAACCGGGCAGCATATGGCATCTGTTTGAGCCCTATGATCCTCTTGGTGAGGTACTTTTGGGGTCTTTCCAGTTGCTGCAGGTGTCTGGTAAGGTACATCCCAAAAGGGGCATTGTACTCAGTTATGGGCCTGATGAGGGATGAGTAAAGAGGCACGATGACCTCCCCTGATCTAGATGTGAATCCCTTCATGATTAGGTGGGCTATATAAAATGTTTTTCTAACCACTTTGGCCACGTGGTTGTCAAATGAGAGATTGCTACCAACTTGGGTCCCCAGGTCCCTAATTACTTCTTCTGTACTTAATGGATTACCACCTATGTGGTAATTTGTGGGCACTTTGTTTTTTCCAAAGGGGAAGACTATACACTATGACACTTTCTTTGTGTGACATTACCTTAGCTTACACTATTTGTCATAACATTAAGGTGCGTCTGATGTGCAATAACTAATCTATGCAATAAGCACAGAACTGTATGAAATTTATGTTTTCCTACACTCTTGGCACCTCTTTACTGTTTTAGTTGTTGCCACAGGTCACAACTTGCCAAACATGGACTGAAATCTGCAGGGTGGTACAGATGGTGGCCATACCTGTGACCTCTGCATATGTCTGCAGATTGTCCTGATGTTTGACATATACTTTCTTTCAGTGTTTCATAAAATTATGGCTATTTGGCAAACTGTAGGAAAATCATGGCAGACTAACATTGCAGATTGATGATGGATATTGTCATATAATGACATATACCCTTTGGAAAGTGCTTTGAAATGCACCACCTATTCTGTTATCTACTTTCCATGCATATCACAGCAATATGTGAAGGTTGTGCTCAATGTTTGGTGTTTGCTCAAGTTTTCCATATGGATTTAACCAGATGTCTTTGTGTGTGGGGTTGCAAGGTATGCTGGTGGTGGTAATACAGGTATACTACCATAAGGGTATGTACACACACACACACACACACACACACACACACACACACACACACACACACACACACACACACACACACACACACACACATGACCCACCCTTGCTGATAGTATAATCTCTACTTGCCTGGTTTTACAAACAATACTGCTATATACATAACACAAACAGCACAGAGCTAGTATAGTGTTGCAGTGTCTGCCACTACTATTCAAGTGGGCGACAATTGCAATTGCAGGGGCTGTTAGGATTGCCAATGTTGGATTCACAGGCCCTTAACATGGTATAGCCATCTGAAACACAAACATACTACTGCATGGGGGCATGCATTGAAACAGACATGCACACAGAGTTTACACATTTCCTATTAGATGATCTACCTAACTAGGTATGTACAATACAGACTGATATGACTATTGCATGCCCCACAGTGCCTTTGTGTTAGAAAATGTGTGACTGTGCTTGTAAGGCAGATTATATCAACAGGCTCTTTAAAGTAATGCCATAGGGAGGGGGTCATCAGTCCTTAAAAAGGTATAACCAACACACACAGGGGTTATGCTTCACACACAGTAGTACAGTTGGCTGTATTGAGATTTAAACACCTACCTATCTAATGGTACATACTATAGTGCTGTCTATTTATCACACATGCGGCAAAGCTTATAGGGCTGATATGTGTCCAAAGATACTTCTAAGGTGAATGACATCAGCAGGCCTTGTAAAGCAGGGCAATGGGAAGTATAGTGGGGGGAACAGGCCTCAAAATGGTATAACCAACATATACCCAGAAGATATGGTTCTCACCCACGCACACACAGTTGCAAGTATTGAGATTAGAACTCCTACTTATCTATACTATAGTTTCACATAGTTATTCCACATGCCACAGAACTTATAGGGTTGAAGAGTGTCCAAAGTTACTTCTAAGTTGAATGACATCAGCAGGCCTTGTAAAGTAGGGCAATGGGAGTTGTACTGCACAGACACACACACACGCACATACACAGGCGAGCGAGCACACACACACACACACACACACACACACACACACACACACACACACACACACACACACACACACTATGGTTCACGCACACACACACACACACACACACACACACACACACACACACACACACACACACACACACACAGCTTCACTGTTGTCAGTATTAAGATTAGTACCCCCTACTTACTTGTATTATAGTGTTACACAGTTAATCCACATGCCACGGAACTTATAGGGCTGAAGAGTGTCCAAAGGTAGTTCTAAGGTGAATGACATCAGCAGGCCTTGTAAAGTAGGACAATGGGAAGTGTACTGGGTGGCAAAGGCCTCAAAATACTTTAACCTACAAACAGGCACACACATATTTGCCAGGACTAAAACTAGGACATCTACCTATCTTGTGTTACTAAGTTATTGCCACAGAGCTTAAAGAGAGAAAGACTCTCCCAAGGTACTTCTAAGGTGAATGACATCAGCAGATTTTGTAAAGTAGGGAAATGGGATGTGTACTGGCTGGGAAAGGCCTCAAAATACTTTAAAGTACAAGCACTCAAACGCAAACACACACACACACACACACACACACACACACACACACACACACACACACACACACACACACACACACAAAAAAGCAGGTGATGTGAGATTACACCCCCTACTTCACTACAATTACACAATGGAGCTCACCATCATGCCTGCACATGCCACTGATTGCAATTGGTATGCAAATGTCTGCAGCAGGACATCACTGTATGCCTTTCAGGGTGTCTCTGTCTATGACTCACTCTCTGTATGTATCTCCCTCTCTCTCTCTCTCTCTCTCTCTCTTTCTCTCTATCACTGTCTGTATCTCTCTTCCCCATGTCTATGTGTGTATATGCTTGAAATATGTTTATATATTACCCATATGTATGTTTGGGTATCACACTAAACAGATGCAGATATAGCACATATGGGCCACCTACAGATAGCTGAGGGTAACTCTGTGTGATGGGTGTGGGTAGAGACAGTTAAGGTATACATAACTGTCTGTATGCAGACATGTATGCACAATACAGTTGCATAGTCTGATGTGAGTTTAGACATGGGCTGTAATTCTTCCAGTGTAGGATCATGGCCAGTATGACCTTGTATAGTGAGAGTGGGACTCCATTCCAGAGACATCTGGGGTCTGGGGGTTTGTGTGCTACAGCCATAACTCTCAACCTGTTAGTGCAAGAAATGTGGGGATAGCCTGCCAAAATTAGGTGACAATGGACCAAGCATAGGGAGATATTTTAAATATTGCTCTTATAAACTTAGAAAGTTGCTAGAGTAACAGGATTTGTTTTAGCAGACATTTTCTGACATATATGATGCCTGACACTGAAATGTCATTACTTACTGACAGAAATCCTCAGATCATCACAGTGACTTACCAGAGAATTATGAGATTTATGATGAACAGACCAAAAATATGAGCCAAACTATAGAGATTCTTGCAAAATCCGGCCAGTTGAGAGGTGTGGCTACAACCGATTGGCTGATGAAGTTGTGTAAGAAATCAAGCACCTCAGTGATATACTAGCTGGGGACCTACTGGTTGTGTGGCATCCTTCTTAACTGGAAAGTCATATCCTGGTGTAGGTACAGAGTGCATAGTACTGAGCAGAGATTTTCATAATATGTGTGGTATATTCTACATAGCACTGTGATTTCCTGGTATGTCAGTGGCAGAGCAGTATAGAGTAATGTGATAAACCACTGACAGACATTTGTTTATAGGTTCATAGGTTCACATGACATTGCTAGGCTATTGGCCCTGAAGTCCTTATAACTCTAGCAGACAAGAGTGTAGCACATGTTAAGATATATCAGCAACCAGAGCACCTGTCCAGCAGGGACACAGGTGGAATCAAAGGACTGTATTTTCTGTTTCCCATGCAGTTATCCAGGGTGCACTTCACAAGGGGTATTGAGGTACTCAGCTTGATGTTGACAAGGAGTGTATTCCACAGATAGGTGAGTCTGTGGGACATGTATCTGCCACACCAAGTCCTGTTTATATCACAGGCCAGGTTAATGCTGTGCCTACAGGTTGCGCGAGTGGGGCTTGATGTCCAGATGTGCAGCAGTTCAATCAAGGTAGGGTCTGAATTTCTTTGTATGCCAGACATAGGTCACATATGATTTATCTATATAGAACTGAGTAGAGGGACAGTGCTTTTAGCCGATCTGTGTAGTGTAGGTGTCTGAGGGCCTGTATTCTCCCAGTGTGGAATATCTGTGGTCTCTACAGTTGCTGCATGTGCTTTGTGAGGTACATGCCAAAGAGGGTTGAATACATGGATCTTAGGACTTCGTTTTCCCTGCATGAGATGCCCTTACTTTTGATTTGGCCCATCTAGAAAGCTTTCCATACAATGGAAGCAACGTGGTGCTTAGAAGTCAGGTTGCTATCAATGATGATGCATTTTCTGGCCTTCAGTGTGAGGCCATATTTTTAGCAGCAGTCATTTGTTTTGGTGAGACCCTCTTGGATGACGCCCACATCACTTTGGGATTTGATGACTGTTCCTAGTTTGGAGTCATTTGCATACTTGGTCAGGCATAGGCCGGTGTTATGGCCTGCACCTCAGGGAAGGATATCCCATATAACAGGCACCCCAAGACTGATCCCTGGGGTATGCAGCTCATTGCAGGTGTACTGCTTGAGTTAACTACCCCTATTATGATTAGGCAAGGTCTATCAATGAGCCAGTTAGCTACCTATCTGGTAACATATGGATTGATGCCTAGTTGACAGAGTTTATCTACTATGGCCAAGTGGGGAATATTGTGTAAGGCTTTGGCCAAGTCAAGGTGGGTGGTGTGCACCATCTTTCCTTCATCCATGCCTTTGGTGGCTGTCTCAGGAATGTCAACCATATTTAACAGACATACCTCCCCTTGACAAAGGCAGACTGTGTGGAGTCGAGTATTTGGAGTTTGCCAATGTTCCTGTTAATGAGGTCAATGATAATCCATTGTATGGCCTTGCAGATCAGGCTAGTTAGGCTGATGGGTCTTTAATTTCCTGGATCGGTGAAAACTTCACCTTTGTGTAAAGGGATGACAGTGGCTGTCCTCCACTTGGCTGGGACAAAGCCAGTGCTCAGGCTTTGGTTCCCTATGGTACTTAATGGTGCTTCCAGATCATGCCTGAGTTTATGTTGGATGGAGCCTGGGGTGTATTCAAGTCCCATGGAGGCAGTCTTTTTGTCTTTGCGAGGGCAGTGATGCCATGTTCCATAGTGATAAGGGGTGGTTGGGCAGCTACTGGGGATGTTCTGCTTTACTGATGAGGAGGACAGAGGGAAGACATTTCCATTGAATCTGTCAGCCAGTAGATTTGGATATATCTATATCTGTGTATGTGGTGTCCTTGACCTCCAGCTCTGAAAAGATCTGGGAGCTTCCTTTGAGACTGTAGACATATGTGAAGAAGGCCTTATCATTGTCTGTGTTACATGTGGGCAATTTTGACTCAGAGGTGCCTTTAGAGAATTTCACTGGTGCTCTTATTTGTTTATTCAGGCTTAGGAGAGATTGCTTCCAATTGTGCACCTGCTCCTTCTTGGTCCTGGACAGCAATGCTATCATTTTGTTATATAGTTCCTTTATTACAAATGTTTCCAAACAGGTTTAATCTCTCTTGTGGAGGATGATGTTGTCCTGTTAGGTATTCCTGATGGGGCAGAGGGCTGTGTAGCTGTTTATAGCATCCATCAGGTGGTTGTAATCAGCTTGGGAGACATTTTCCTTTTACCATGGCTAGAGGGGGTTCAGGTGAGAGGGTGATATTGAACGTGACCACTTTTCTGTTGGAACTTGCCAGGGAGGATAATACAGTAGTGGTGCTGCAGTGGTTAATCATGTTGTTTACTGCCAACTTTAGCATATGCATCACATCTTGTGGAGGTATCAAGTAGCTGTCCTAAGGATTTAGCATTGATGAGATGGGAGAAGCTCTGTGCATTTATGTTCTGGCATGGTTGTTTTATCCAATCTATGGTTGGGTAATTAAAATGAGCCAGGATCAGGTTAAAGAGTTGAATCTTGATAGATTTGTAGAGGGCCAGATAGGTGAGTTGGGCATCCTGAGTCAATTATGTTGGTCTGTACCTACCTATAATCTGAATAGGGTCTTGTCAATGGTTAATTGCACTTGGAGTGTCTTGTGTGTATCAGACGGTTTAACCAGCCTGGAGGTATGTGTCTGTTTAACATATATTTATACTCCACCTCCTTTGGCTATACTGCCCACATTTTGAGGTCTTGCTGTGTGATAGGATGACTGACCAGGTAAGGATAGGTTGCTCTCTGCAGCTGTGGCCCAGGTTTCTATGAGTGCACAAATGCCAGCATCTTCCAGTGTTAAGAATGCTTGCAATGAGTGCATTTTCATGTTTAGACTCCTAGCGTTTAGCAGCATAACCTTTAATTTGCATTTTGTTGAAAGTTTCATGTTGATAATATCAACCTCATGACTTTCCCTAAAACAGCCACTATGTGGGTGGAAAGCACCTTTGCCAAAAGCCTGAAGCCCAAGTAAGACAGATGCATGACATCTCTAGCAAAGCTGAGTGGTCTGTCAGTCATATCTTCCCAGGCTGTCAGGCACTGGATCCCTCTGGGATGACACCAGAAAGTCAGGCACTTGGTAATGTCAATCATTTTCTGTTTGTATTGAGGCATCATTCTTGGTGACAGCACAATGCTGCTTAAGCCTAGGGACATACCTGCATGGGACACATATTCAGCATGCTCAATCATGTCTGTCTTTATATAGTCCAGGGAGGTACATTTGAAGTCATTCACACCAACATAGACTGGGACAGACTAATACCAATACCTGTTGTGGAGAGACTTCAGTGCATGTGTGATATGGTGGATGATGACACCTGACAAACAGGTAATTGTTACTGTCTCCTTATGCAGCCTGGTGAGAGGCACATCTGTGTGTCGTACAATGGAGTCTCCTATGAGTAATATGATGGGTTTATGGTTGTGCCTTAGTGGTTGCCTGACAGTGGTGTGTGGACTATGCATGGTATGTGGTGTGGATGTTTGTGAAGCTCTCATGTGTTTTTGGCTCTGAGGTGTCCTTTGTTTGGGTTTGTATTTGTTGAGGAGCTCCACATATGTGGGTGTGTGTTGTGTGGTTGTGAGTGATGTTTACTGACTATATACACTGCAGGGAACCTATGTTACTGCACAATTTGTTCTGGTGTGCACATGATTCCATTTATCTGGCCAGTGGCTCCCTTCCCCTTATATGTGTCTCTTTGTCCTTCTGTAGTGCAGTCACGGGCTTTGTCCACAGTTGCTGCTGTTATGTATTTGTATTTCTGGTGTGAGTGGGGTGGAAGTCATAACATCGCACACAGGATTATAGACTTCACATCTCTGAGTGTACCTGTTCATGGGATCATAGAAGATTACTAGGTTACTGGTTCTGAGGCCCTTTAAAGCCTAGGCCAGAGCATATCCCCAGAAAAGAAAGCACAATCAGCAGCTGTTGGCCCTCTCAATGAGGGACACAGGTGGCACCCCAGGACATATTTTTGGTTGCCCATCCACTCATCAATGTTGCACTTGTAGATGGTCAGTGATGTACTTAGTTTGACATCTATGGGGACTGTATTCCAGAGATGGGTTAGCCTCTGGGAGACAAACCTGTCTCTCCAGGATAGTTTGTTAATGTTGCATATTAAATGTAAGACTTTTGATGGGGTACTATGCAAGAAGTTAGACGTACAGATATGAAGCATCTGTACTAGAGCAGTCTGAGATTGCCTTGTAGGTGAGACACAGGTCACCTCTGATAAATGTGTATGTTACAGAGTAGAGTGATACTGATTTGAGCCTGTTCACATAGGACAGGCATTGGAGGCCATGGAATCTCTTTGTGAGGTATTTCTGTGGCCTTTCCAGTTGGTGAGTGTATTTGGAGAGGTACATACCAAATGGGGCATTGTACTCAATTATTGGCCTAATGAGGGAGGAGTACAGAGAGGTAATGACCTCCTTTTTTCTGAATGCAATCCCTTTACTTATGAGATGAACCAAGTAAAAGCCCTTTCTGACCCCTGCTGCTACATGATGGTCAAATGTGAAATTGTTGTCAACTTGTGTACCCACGTCTCTCAGCACAGGTTGTGTGCTTAGGGTTTTGCCACTAATGTGGTAAATCAGTAGGGGCTGTGTTTTTGATGAATGGCATGGTAATACATTTTGTCTGGCATTTTACTTAAGGCCATGACTTTGGCACCAGACATTTATTGCTGTGAGACCCTCTTGAACTATGCTAACATCATTTGGGGAGTCAATGACAGCACCCAAGTTACAGTCATCCACCAACCTGGTCAGCTATATGTCTTTTGTATTTTCCTGGACGTCTGAGAAGTACATAGCAAATAACAGGGGTCCCAGGACAGATCTCTGGTGGACACCACTAGTGACAGATCTGCTATCAAAGGTATTGGCACTAATTTTGACCTTGTGGGTACTATCAGTGAGGCAGTTGGGCACCCACATGATGACATGGGGATTTACACCACATTCTCTTAGCTTTTTGATGATTCCAAGTGGGGGATTGTGTCAAAGGCTTTGGCCAAGTCAAGGTAAGCTGTGTGTACTGACTGTCCCTCATCCAGTGCCTTGGTGACAGTCTCAAATAAGTCAACCAGATTCAACAGGCAAGATCTGCCCTTGATGAATCCGAACTGGGTGGGGTCAAGTGCTTGGAGATTGCCTATGTTCTTGCTTATGATGTGCATAATAATATATTCCATGGCCTTACAGATCAGACTTGTCAAGCTAATGGGGTGATATTTTCTAGGGTCAGTAGTGGCACCACCTTTATGCAAAAGGATGACAGTGGCAGTTATCCACTCTGCTGGAATGAGGCCTGTACTTTGGCTATGGTTGAGTAGGGTGCTAAATGGTGATGCTTCTTGTTGCTGGAGAACTTGCAGAATACAGCCTGGGATACTATCAGGTCCCATGGCAGCTGTGTTGTTTGGCTTGGATAAGTACTTTAACAATTGATCTGTGGAGATGTGAGGTGCGAGGCAAGTATCAGTGATGTGGGATGTGCCTTTAGGCGGGGCAGAGGGGTGATGTTTGCACTGAACCTATCTGCTAGCAGGTTGGCTAAGTCAACAGGTTCAGTGTAAGTGGCACTGTTATGATGAAATTCAGAACAAACCTGGCCTTAAGCATGGAAGTTTCTGATGTAAATTGTGGTTAGCCTTTGTTTCAGAGGCTAATTTTGGTTCATAATTGGCTTTAAAGGATTTCACTAGTGATCTACTTTGCTTGTTGAATTTAAGGAGGGAGATTTTCCCATTGAGTATTTATGCCTTTTTGCCCCTGAACAACAGTTTATTCCTTTTGTTGTAAATCCTGTTGATAGAGGATGTCTACTGCATAGGTTTGGGTTTCCTTGAGAAGCAAGTTTTAGTTCTGTTGGGTATGGCTGAGTCCATGCAGTTTACGGGTACTTGTATACTGGATTGGCATACTGTTCAGCATATTTGTCTGCATCCTCTGAGGGGGCAATGGTATGTAGCTACTGATACCCTCCCTTAGAAGGTTGTGGTCTGTTTTTGAGGTGTAGAGGTCAGATGTACCTGTTTAGCATGTTGTCCATCATTGCACCCCTACATCTGCTGTGGTCCTTATAAAGTTTGTGTTGCAATGTTATTATAAGGCTACACATCAGCTGCAGCTGTCAAGCCATCACAGACTGACAAATGGACAGGCCCATATATAACTGTCAGACACAGGCCAACACATGGAGACAGCGTGTTGCTTTTTCTTATCGGGATGACGTCTGCTTCTCTGCTGTCTGCCATTGATGTTTCTACATCAACCTTTATTGTTTTGCAAGTAGTTTGGCAGGCATATGAAATGTTACGACAAGCAGAACAGACATACGGGGCATACTTGTGGTCCTTCTGTGACACCCTGTCATTCCAGGGGTATGGCTGGTGCCCAGTGACTTGTTGTCAGTACTGACACAGTAAGGAGGCAGACATTTATAATCTGGCACTGCACTGACTTTCAGATACCTGCTGTCCTACTAGGCACTATGTAGGTTACTCCGAGCTATGTAATGTCCAGATGTGTGGCCCTCTGTCCCTGAATTGTCCAGCTTTCCTGCAGTAATGGATATTGACTTCTGGATGGTGTGCATTACTCCTACCATAGGTGTAGCTGACATGCAACTTAGTTTGCATGGACAGTCTTGAAACATGAACCCTGTCAACCACAGTAATGTACTTAGACCACTAAGCTACAACAGTCAACAGTAAGTGCGGTTTACTTCCTGATAGTATCAACCATGCATATACATAGCTCATTGACCCCCTGCATATTGGGGACATGCTACAAGTTAGCAAGTTGATTGGAACAGACCTGGGAATGTGTGCTCTGCTGCTATTACCCTACAAACATAATGTTTCCTGCATTTCTATGAGAAGACAGGTGTGTTGGGGGAGGGGCCATACCTCTCAACTGTACACATTTCCACAGACTACAGAGATATTTGCTTTACATTTTTGTTCCTTTTAGCATAGTATTGTACTTGTCTTGTAGAATACTGGCATATCACTAGAGACAAAAGGTTAGACAGTTATGACAGACATTTGAGTTTCAGACTTCTTACCCTTCGGAGACTTAAGGCAACAGCAAGACATGTTGTGATCTCAGTTTGTAAGTTTGTAAGTGGACTATTTCATCATTGTCCCTATTTGTGGGTGTTTGCCACACATTTCCTTCTGGGTTTGTACAGCTGACTTGTTGTGAGAGGCTGAGAGGTGTGTATGGGACTCTAACGTTGACATCCATGCATGTGACCTATGACCACTCAGTTTGTTAGTCCCCCACATATACTGCAGTGAGTTTTGTCAACTAAAGAACTACTGAATATTATTCTGGGTAAGCCAGTATTTGACAGACATTTCCTGTTGTCCACATAACTGTTTGTTGTCTGCTGCTATCCCAGTAGGCCACCCCATTCCCTTGCATACATGCAGTGATACCATAGATATGCTACCGCAACTTAATACACTATTAATTTGTTGCTAAGAAGAGTGACTTACCTTGTGCCTGCAGCAGTTGTGAGGACAGTGCTTAAGGGATGACTCTGTCAGATGCATGTGGTACACAGCCTATACATGGTAAGGTATAGGTAGTGTGATGTGTGTGGCATCCATTTTACTGTGTGTGCAAGTCAGAGAGTGGTGTCAGTCCCTGGGTCCCTAAGGTGTCATTGCATGTGCTATGCGTTGTCTCTTTGCCAAGGCAAGGGCATACTGGTCATGCCTACATCTGCCTACAGGTAGTGGCTCAGGAGGTTCTTCCTCTGAGACCCTTGTGCCTGTTGGGACCTTGGCAATGGTCGGGGGCTTTGTGTCCCTTACCTGTGAAGTTTCTGCCACAGCTGTTTCCTCAGTATCATATTGTGTAACATGGCATATACTATGAACATGTGTGCACATGTGGCTGGAGAGTACTGCAGGGCTCCACCAGATATGTCAAGGCAGCAGAACCGTGACTTGAGCAGCCCAGACACTTGCTCTACAATGTTTCTAATTTGTGTGTTTGCCTCATTATGACATTCTTCAGAGTGTGTGTGTGTGTGTGTGTGTGTGTGTGTGTGTGTGTGTGTGTGTGCGCACTTCTTCTGGTGGGTGTCATCATCCATGGTTTCAGTGCATAGCCAGCATCGTCTATGAGATGGCCATATGGGATGTCCCCCTGGCAAATGTCTGGTACAGCTGTGAGGTGTGCCAGATGTGGTAGTCATGATAACTGCCAGGGCTGCCATCACAATAGTGATAATAATACCCTGGGCACTGCACATGACTTGGCAGTTGATGGAGTGATAGCCTTTGCAGTTGACATAGACTCTACCCTCTTCACTGGGTGGTGCTTTGATGTGGACATGGGTGCAGTCTATGGCACCCAGTATCTCTGGGTAGTTTGCTACATGGTAGAAGAGACACATATTGTTGGTCCTCTACTCAGTGGTGCTGAGGAAATAAATGTGCTCACTGACATGCCTTAGCATGACATCCAGGAACTGGTGGAGTACCCTGGATGTGGATGCCTGTGAGACCCCCATGAAGTCTCCAGTAGGTCTTTGGAAAGTATCTGTAGCTAGTATTCTTAAGGCTACACATACATTTGTTTCCACTGGGATGGATTCCCCTCTGTTGGCTCTGGCTCTAATGTGAGGGCTGCAGAGCTCAGTGATTTGCTGAAGTATGTCCCTGTCCACCCTGTAGCACTCTACTATCTCCAGCTCATGTAGTCCCTGAAAGGTTATCCTGGGTATGAACACTCTTCTCCTCCTTAGTCTGAGACAGTTGCCGACATCATCTTCATCACTGCTCTCAGTCTGTAGCATGTAGAGATGTAGCAAAGCAGCAGCAGCTCCTATCATTTTGTCAGTTAAAATTCCCAAGTGTGTACTCCAGTGGTGCTGAGTATGTGGGAAAATCAGACTGAAGAGTGTTTGCATACTTTATACTGGTGTGCTGCAGATGCTGCCCGTGTGATTGACTAACTATGATACATTCCACCTGCCTGTTACATTATTGAGGGGTTTGAATGGGCCACTGTGAGTGGCAGATACCATATTAGTCATTTATAGTTGATTGCCTTTTGTCTGGTATTTCCTTTTATTTTATTTGTTTTCACATTTCCTCCAGTTTTAGGCCTTTAAAACTGTTGCAGCTAGTGTGAACATTGCTGAGTAGAAAGGCCCCTCCCCTGGACAAGAACATGATCAGCATTTCTGAAACCAGCTAAGCATAGCTAAGCAGCCTCAGACATGCACTCCTTGCTTAGCTGGTTTCAGAAATGCTGTGTGCAGTGTGCAAATATGCTTAACTGGGCTGAATGCTACCTAGAATTCAATGTCTAAGCAATTCTCAAACCAGCTAAGTGAGCTAAGCACTGCTAAGCATTGCTCATTTTTCATTTAAAGAAATATTTAAGAACTGCATATTAATTAATCATTACTGACATGTTACTAAGTGTATATAATTTAATTTACATGACATCCCCCTATGTGCTTTCATTATATTACCTTGGGGTATGAATGTACTGTATGGGACATTTGTGTTGATATGTGGACTTTCACATCATATATACACTGACATTGGAGTGTATGCACACACATGAGAAAAACTAAGGAGATTACCAGCAGTAACACCTCAAAAATATACACGATCAATATTATGGGCAATTGCAGATGTGATTGGGTTATTTATCTAGCTAGATGCTTTTGTTCCACCTTCTACATCAGACAAACTTCACATCCACTAAGATTCAGGATTAGTGAGCATCTAAGTGACATAGGGACTAAAGGCTTACAAATTCACTTTATAAACATACTGTAAACCCATCATACTGGAAAATTCAAATTTACTATTATAGACAAAATTCAGGGGAATAGAATGTGCAAGTCAGTGTGGCATAGCAAACTCAATGAAAAAAAAATCAGGCTGGATACTAAGGTTGGGAGCTCTCTTTAAACCTGGCCTGAATGAACATAATTGATTTGGTATGCACCAGTAGGGGAACAGCAGCAATTTAGAATATATATTATTTGAACATGGTGTGTTTTTCAAACATTAACTCTGAGGAAGGCTATTTAAAGCTGAAACTGGTCTGTTGTATTTGGGTCAGCCACTTTTTATACCAATAAAGGAAATTCCATCCACTCTGGTTTTGCTGGACTTTTTGGATTTACTTTGGATCGCTGGTTTAGTCTGTGCACTTGGCCTCACTTGTGTGGTTTTGTGGATTAGTAGGTATGATCTGGCAATATATTTTCTGGCATTATCTGTGAGATATTGTTTGACCCTTTAAAGTGAGTTAAGTCTCATGAGCTGTAGTTATAATTTTATAGCTATGAAAGTACAATGAGGTAAGGTGGCCTTCATCAAGACTGCATTTGGAGAAACTGAAACATGTAAATCATATGTCATTAGCAATTACTACCCTTCTACAAACAAGTGGTAGCATAGCTAGCTAGGGTAGGGTGAAGGTGACAGCTGCCCCAGGTGCAAAATATTAAGGGGAGCAGTTGGCAGACGCCAATCTGCATTCAGTGTGGTGTATTTCAGACATTCATAAATGAATGCCATAGATGCTGGTACTACATGTTGTAGCACTGAAGTGCTTAGTGCTGCATGTGGCATAACCTTTAGGGGCTGCTTCATTACAAATGAAGTAAGTAATTTGTTATGGTTTAAAAGAAAAGAAGAGTTTGTTTTTTTAACTGAAGCACCTGTGTGGCATTAAATATAACAGCTGCTTGCTACAAACTCTTTTACAGTTTAAAAGGAAAGAAGAGGGGGGTTTGTTTCATAATTTTAGAACTTTAGAATTGAAGCTCTTTAGTGGTCTGTTTGTGGCATAAACTGTAATAGCTGCTGCTGCAGTTTAAAAGGAAATACTTTTTGAAGTGCTCCATGTGTGCATAAAGTTTAGCATCTGCTTGAATCAAATCAGTTGCTACAGTTTAAAGGAAATAAGAGTATTTCTCCTCCTCAATTCCAGGTGTGAATTTTTATTTTATTTATATATTTATTTATTTATTTTTTTTTTTGCTTCTGAACTTATATTTGAGAAAAAGAACCAACTCAGGGATGGCTTATTCTATGGTGCTGGATTAAACACTAGTTGAACTTGAATTTAATGTACTGAATCATCTAACTATCACCTGTTCACAGTAAAACTGCCACCAACATCTCAGACCAGACACCCTCCCTAACTGATAATCTACCCACAAAGTCACCAAACAACTATCAAACTGAACTGTTGACTTTCCCGGCAGAGATGGTCTAGGATCCTGCTGAAGCTTTCCAATTTCCCAAATCTCCCATAACGCTGTTGCTGGTAAAAGTTCTGCAACAGAGGCCATTGACCAAATCATGTGAAACTGAAAACAAGACAAGGTCAGTGAGAATATTCAATTTTACCTGGAAAATACTTTGCAGAAAATTATAACTTAAGCCTCAGAGACTGTAAAACCAACTTCAGTAACAACAGGACCTATGCAAATTCTGGAGATCTTTCAAGAGAACATGTATTGCTGCCTCATTTTCTTAATGAAAAAACATCCTTTTATTGCTCATCTCATTATCCCATACCAACACTACCATTCAAGCAGGCATTAACTCTAAAAAGTTAATAACCTTACTCCATTTTAAAGGCCAAACCTGCAACCAATTTGCCATAAACCACTTGCCCTTAAAATAAGCACCCGTCTCTAGACTACTTATTGTATCAGTATACAATTGCAAATCATCCAGTGATATCCAACCATCCTACCACATAGCTATCCTACTGAAATGCAAAAAAAAAAAAAAAAAAGATTCCAATTCAACAAATCCTCATTCACTTTATTATGCACTTTAAATCTGTTGTGCTTTTTGAAGCGATAATGGAGAACACTGGAACACGCATAAGCCCAAATCCAGAATACCCATTGACATGGTTACACAAAATCCAATGTTCTCTATTTTCACCTGAAACTGTTACTACTAACAAATATGAACAAAAGTGAAAAGCTTTTCATTATGGCTAAGCATATCTCTTGTCTGTCCATGACATTAACAAGAAAAATTCTTAACTCTGAATGTGCAACAGTGAGGAACATGGATTTTTTAAGAATCAAAATAAGGAACATTCCTCATAACAAGGTCATAGAGGTATGAGTCACAATAATGGATTTTCTACCCATTATTTTTAGCTTTGCTCCTGTTTGCTGAGCAAAGAATTTGAGAGCTGTGGTCAATGTTACACAACTGGTATAATATTCTGAGAACTATGCAGAAATAGTGAGGGTACAGTACAATGTTCTCCATCAACGCCCTTTTTCCTTCAAACCATTATTAGATTCACAAAGCCTTGGTAAATGGCCTAAGTGGGAAAATTGCTCTAGATTTTAAATACAGTAATCCTACCAACCCCCTGACATTGTTGGCCATGTCTTTCTCATTGCCTGACATACTTCTTATCTTAGTTTGTAACTTAATCAAATTCTCCCCAGCTAACCGAAATAAACTTATAGAGATGTATACAGCTAGACCTAAGAATATTAGCACATTTGCTGGGTCTTCCTGTTCTTCTTTTACTAAACATCCCAACTCATTACATAGCTCCCAAAAACTCTGCACACTTTCCTACACTCCTGCATATCCTGCAATGATCAACAGAAACTGTTTGGGTAGTAGCCTGCATTTTTGACCAGTTACCCTCTGCTCCCACATCCACTGTAATGCTGAAATACATTTCTCAAAGGTTTCACATGGTCATGGCTTTATCAAAATAAAACTTATCCCACAAGTTAATCCCTAACATGAACCTTCTAACAGACACTAAATTAAATACCACCTCAATGTCTAGTTTAGCCTACCTAGAGTCAACAAAATCATATAATAACTCCATTGTATCAACCAAAGATTCATACTATACTTTGTACATAGCCTCTATCAATATGATCATTCACCAAATAACCTTCTGGAAAGGAGAGGTGATGAATGAATTGGCATTTCCCTAGTTTTCTCTTTGGTATTAAACCTAAAGGTGATATTTTAAACTCTCTAAATGAGTATAAGACTTAAACATACTATTTACTCCTACTTCCTTACCCAGCAAGGCCTACACAATATCCTCTTTACCTTTGGCTAATACATAAAAGAAGAAAGAGATAAGTAAAGTAAGACATTTGGTGGCAACACTAATTATCCCTTTATTATAGCATGCAGTTAATGTTCATTTCTAGCAGGATCACCTACATGTAAATCTAACCTTAGTTTAATTTCAGCTTAATCAATTGACCTCTTATTTACATCAAGGTCAGTATTTCGGTCATACATACATGTCTATAAACTCTGGTTGTTTTCATCTTGGTAATAGAATATTCTCATCTGGGGTTTTATTTAGTATTACATTAACTCTTCTGTATATTAACATTCAACTGGCATTATACTGACAGTCAGGTTTATCTATGTTTTTTATGTTTTACATATTAAATTATAAATCTATTTTTGTCCAATGTTAATGTTCCCAGTATTTACTAACGCATATGTTTTTATCTTTTGTGTTATTTCATCTTTGTGTTTATTATAGGATCATGGCTTTGTTGCAAGATTTGAAGCAAAGATGGGGTCACATTGCAGATGACAGTTATTTGCTTTTTTTGCGGAATTTTAAGAGCAGAATACTGATCAGGCTCTTGAGGCTTTGCAGGCCAACCGTAAGAGGGGCAGTCATCAATCGTGAGTCAAAGAGCAAAACTGAAACTGAGAAAGGACATGTCTGTGCCTGTCTTCATGAGTATTTGCAGCCATTCATACATGCGATGACTGATGAAGGGACATGCAGACTGATTAAATTAATAAGGGGCAGAATCTCAGTACTTACAAATGAGCATCAACAAGTTACCCTGAGCATGTTGATGACAGAAATGCAGGTGACACAGATTTCTTTCTATTGCCTTTAAATGAGGACAGAGTAGAGGTTGAGTTGTAGTGCAATAAGTTACACCATCCAGTGAAGCCAATTTAGTCATGTGTAAGTTGGCAGTGTGTCATATGGATTTGCCTATAACATTACACATTATTCTGGGAGTAAGGGAAAAAATGGCACCAAAAATTCAGTGAGTTATTTGAACTAATTGATCTGAATGGAGTTTGTAGGTTAATGGATTCAGAGACCCTTAGGACAAAAGATTTAGTTGAGGCTTTGGATATATTGAGCATTTATTTAATTAATTTACTTATTTTCTGACATTTGATTACTGGGAAAGTCTGACTGGGTAGGATCCCACTTTCACTGGAGGTCAAGAGAGAAAAGCTCCAAAGTATTACAAAATATTTTAAGAACAATCATTCCATAATCTTTAAAATAATAAAACAACAGCTACAGTTTAAATAACTATAGCAAATTAGACATACTATGAAAACATTGGTTAAGAATAGCTACACCTTATATGACAATGTTTTAAAATTTTGAGAAAGTTTAGCCAGTTTACAAAGATGTGAGAGAACAGCAGGCTTATGGTGTATTTAAACAGAAAGCCAGGGGAGAGAAATTGACTGAAATAAGGAAGTGAGTGAAGAAAGAAGAGTAAGGAGGTCTTCTGTATGAATAGGTATTTTCTCACATTTAAGGACATAGTTTGTCTTGATGTTGAGTAAGAACAGAGCCAGTTTTTTGGCTACGAAGTCTTTCGGGATAGTTTTGAAGGATGAAAAGAAGAGTATTGACCTGATGGATACAAGTAGGGAGTTTCAGGCCTTAGCAAAATGGTATGAGTATGGACAATGCCCAGAAGATTTGATAGGTTTGATTACAGACAGGACGTTTTGGTCATTGAATCATAAAGACCAACTGTGAACATAGTCGTGTAGAATGTTATTTAGTGCTGGACAATCATACGGATTCTGGATAATTTAATAGGTGTTAATAAGCTGTGTATATGTTAGTTAATGGGATAGTGCTAACCAATTTAGCCTTTTTAGTTCTATACAGTGATGGGTTCTGAAAGGGGTATTCTTTGCAAATTTAGCTATTATGCTATAGCATTATGCAGGTTTTGATTTTTGTGATTCTTGAAGGACAGTAAGGATGGCAGTGCCATAAGGAAGCGTGGGGAAGAGATAAATAGTGGCAAGTGTAGTTTTAGCTGTGTCAGTAAGAACATTTTTGGCTCTATAAAGTATCCCTACTTTTTGATGAGCTTTTCTTATGCAATTTTGTATTTGCAGGTCAAAAGTAAGATTCTCAGCCACTATCACCCCTAATATTTTGCAAGGATAAGTGACTACAATGATTTTATTATCAAGAAAGAGGGCTGTATTTTTTTAAATGAGAGAAGGACTTCGGGGAAAGCAGATTAGGCATCAGTCCAAGAAACTCAAGGTTAAGTTATAGGACATGTTGGTTCTGATCTTTATATACTTTATGATGATAACTGTACAGAAAGAACTAGATCAAACTGGTCCCCTATTGAGCTATGTCTTATTATTACAAAGACACACTTTTAAAGGCAGTCTATCATAGTTATAGTATGATCAAAAATTCAGAAAGCTTTAGGCCATAGATAAGCAATTAGATATAAGGTAAAGCTCACATATATGTGGCTTAGCATCATGGCTGATAAACTTAACGCCAGTTTTTGTCATTCAGTAGTTCTGCCTTAGTCCATAGTCAAATCTTGCAAGAATTTCAATGTTAGTAACTGTATCTGGCATAAGGTTCTTCACATTTGTACTATTTGTTGGCACAGCCATTGGTTCATGGAAAGTGATGGTAGTTTAGTCGCAAATAACTTGCCGTTTAGGTTTAATAATGTTGTTATTTAAATTAAGCAAGGTGAAACTTCCTTTCAGGGTTTCACCAAAGCTAATTAATTTTGTAGATTTAGATAAGTCAGCATGGAATCATATGTCTATAAAAACTGAAAGTTTTATGTATCTTACTTCAGGAACACTCTAAGAAACAATGTGCAACTGATTTGTTAAAAGGTACCTGGTTGTGTTTTTCAATCAGTAATAGTCTTTATGCTGACTCAACCTCTTCTAAGAATTTAAAATCAGCAAAAGATAGAGACCCCATTTTTAAAATGTTATTAGCTAAGAAGCTCAAGAAAGGCAGAACAGCCATTTCATTTCAGAATCTACCCCTTAAATGATTTAGAGTCTCTCTCATTGGCCCAGTGCCCAAGTTATAGGATGGGAAACTTAGGTTGATGCATAATTTTCATTTACTAATGGATCTCCAGTCAATGATGGCATTAAGGAAAACATCAAAATTAGGTGTTCCTCCTTGGATGAGACTATTTGAGTCATCTGTCATTTCAAAGACCCCTGGTTAGCCAAAACTGACATTGAATCTGATTTTTATCTCCTTCCCCATTTGTTCACAAGACTGGTCTTGACACAGCATGCAATTTGAGGATAATTACTAATTTGATTTAGTCATGCCTATGGGTTGTTCAGTGGGTTGTACCACCTTTGAATATTTCAAATCAGCCTTTCAATGGTGTGTGAGCAAAGGACTCCAATAGAGGCAGGGTTTTACTAATTGGATGACTTTTGTTATCATAAGTGAAGGAGAATCAGGGGCTAAAGATGGCCTTCGGTCATTCCTGGATCTTTGCAAAGTTTTGGGAGTTCCTTTGGTACACGATAAAATCAGAGGCTCAGTGAGAGTATTCATATTTTTAGGGTTTAAAATATATGTCGCCTCTTCTCCTTTCATTTGGCAAAGAACAAGTTGGAGAACATTTCTTAGTTCTAAGCTTCAAAAACCGTCAGTTGATTACACCATGGTACCTGGCAGATTATTGAATTTCACATATAGAGCCATCACATAGGCAGGTCTTTCATTTGATAATTGGCCGTCCTTTGCAAGGTGGTCACAAAAAGCATCATAATGTCAGGATCAACAGTACAGTAAGAGTTGATTTACAAGCATGGTCTAATTTTCTTGTAGATTTTAATGGTCTTTCCTTCTGGCAAGATGACTGGGTTCCTAATGATTCATTGCAGCCATTAAAAGATTCAGAAGGAGGTTTTGGTTTGGGGGCTTATTTCAAGGTCAATGATGTTCAGCCTTATGGCCCAAACTGGGAGACGAGTGAGCAAAAAAGACATTACATTTTAAAGATTAAGCACATTTGAGTGGCTGTTTTTATTTGGCATGGGCAGCTTCAAAATAAGAAGCTAATTTTCACATCAATGAAACAGCGATTAGTGTTTTCATTAAAAAAAATTCCAGATATTTCTTGGCTAATTCTGTGGTACAGTTACTGGCTTTGTTTAGTTTGCATATAAGTCTTTAATTTTCTGCAGAACATATACCTGGCAAACACAATGATTTTTCTGATCCCTTATCTTATTTGTAGAGCAACTGCCTCCCAGTGCAAGTCTGGTTTTCTCTCATATTTCAGAGTGAGTGAAGGTGTGACTAATTGTAGACCAGTGGCAAGTATGGTATGGAATTTGTGAGCTCTCACTACAGACTGATCTTACAGAGCAGTGACGAAACGTTTTGTGCAATTTTTTAATTTTCTGTTTTGTTTGAAAAAGTGGTCTTGCCAACTTAATTTGCATTAATTTACATGTTGTTTTTATAGGGTTGTCACCCTGTACTACCAGAATTAACCTAGCTGCATTATGTTTATTGTCTAAGGTTGTTAATTTTCAAGATTTAACCAAGCACTGGGGTTTTGTAAGGATATTTAAAGACTAGGATAGATTAAGATGGAATCATACTGATTCTCAATGTCCCATTGGTTGCCTTTTATTAAAATCTATTTTTTTCAGGTGTACATTCTGCATCTCCTCCTTACTTTATTAATGGGATCTAGGCTATCATTTTTACTAGCAAGTGCCTTTAGAGCCTTTGATTAACTGGGGTCACTGAAATGGAAATGTACCATTTGTTAGTGATTCAGTCTAAATCTGAATTCACAGGTCTAAGGATTATCAGTTGGGCATTGGGCTACCAGTTATTTTAAACAAAGTGGAGGTCTTTTACTTCATCTGCTAGCTTGGGGGCCATGCTACATTCTTTGTTTACTCCCAGTTATTTAGGAAGCTAGTTTTTGTCTTGCATAATGATGTTCAATTGGCATCTAAGGACCTAGATTCTTCTTTATATGTTGCCCTAGCCCAAAAAAAGGTAAACCTTTTTGGGTACTCCTCTCACTCCTTAACAATAGGGCAGGTTTCTGATTTAGCCTACCAGAGAATTTCTGTTGATATATGAAAAGTAGCAATGGATGACCTTAACAGCACTTATTTAAAATAAATTTTTTATTTGTTGATGTGCAATTTTGTTCCACATTTATTTCTTTCTAATTCAAGAATAAAGCAATGCTATTATTTTGGACATTATTTTATTTCTCATGCATCCAAGAGAGCAAGATTTCAAACAGATGAGAAGAAGTTGGGCTTGGACCATCTTGACTGTAAAGTATGGAAAGGAGTTCCTAGAATGAGTTAGGAGCATTTATTGCTAAACGTGTTTGATGCATTGGAGCAGATAGGTCTATCCCTCATACTTATACTCCAGATAGATGGTAATGAGTTATGTTTTACTCCAAAGCAAAAACTGATATTTTAGATTTTAAGATGTCTTGCTTCAAGTCAACATTTAGTACTTGGTCTGTGCTTAGCATGGTCAGCTGTTGTGCCTTGATTATCTTGACATTGTGCTAATAGGCCCTCAGTGATAAAAAAGGTAAGGCATTTGGTTAACCATAAAGTGGCTCATGCTGCCCCTGTTTTATGTATTTCAGAAACAGAGCATTGGAAATGTTATGTTATAGACCCAATTTAATTTATCAAGGAAGGGATGCATCTCTCATGTTTTGGTTTGAATCTTTTCGATGTAAATTTGTCTGTTGTTGCAAGCATTGCAATTTTAACATAGAGTTATATCTATCTATCCATCTATCTATCTATATGATAAAAAATGACAAATAAAAAAATGAAATATTGTTTATACATATATATTTTTATGATATTAATATATTGATTATTATTTTCTTATAATGTTTAGGTTGGATGGCCCAGAAAGGGGGGGGGGGAATGGGCTACTTCTTAGCCTTGTAGATAGTCACTGTGCAGCCTTTACCATCTTTATATTTTGCCCTTTTCTCTAGGGCCAGTAAAAGATCAAATATGTACAACAGTTGGTAATGACACTGCAGTTTTTGGTGGCCAGTTTTGCTGTGAGGTTGGGGGTAGGTAAATTAGGCCACTCAGCTGTAAGGACAAGTAGAAACTGAGATGGCTTCATGTCATACCAATAAGTGAATAAGTGAATAAGTCAAAGGTGTGAATAAGATCTTCAAAGTTACATGGTTATTGATTTTTGCTATTTACAGTACAGTTGTAGTTTGTGAGTAAGTAAAGGCAAGTTACCATTCAAATACATTTTATGATCACAACTGTAAAATTAATTTCTGTATCTTCTTTGAGAGTAGGATGTAAAACAAAGGAACTTTCCAGTAAAACAGACAGAACAAAAGGTTAAAAATACCAAACATATTATAGAACTATAAAGATGTAAAGTAACATAACTATATGTACAAGGTACAATACAAATTTACATTTTATGCAGATGTAGACAATAGTATAAACCAAATACAAATGTACATTTATTACAGCCTTATAATCTAATAACTCACTTCATATTTTGTATAAAAAACAAGGAGGCAACTAAACATCAAGTACCATGAATGGCAATCATTCCTTCTCTGTTAGTCCCCACTTCTGTTTAGTGCTTTTCTCAACAGTATCTTTGTCATATTTTAATGTTGTCATTACCTCCTGTCAATTTGGGTTGTAAAACTTTTCCTGTAATGTATCTGATTATTTCCCTTGTTTTTACCTTCCTCCAGCTTTATCTTTCCTTTCTATCCCTTTGCACTAAACATTTAACCATTCTCATAGCTAAAACATCAATAGTTTCCTTTTTCTCTTTTAAAATGTCCCCATCCCAAACAACATTAATTTCCCTTGATATCTGCCTACAAAGGAGGCTTCAGTCTGCCATGCAATTGTCTGATATTGTCTTCAGCATCAAGCAGATCCAAAATATATTGAGGGTAACTGCTTCAGCTTACCTACAATGTCAGTACTTTACTGAACCCATCTTCCATAATCTTCAACGTTATTGTAGGCTACAGAAGCAACTATGTAGGAACTTCATATACTGAACCCATACCATTGGGACTACATTCATCTCACTGACTGTCCACTGACTTGTGCCCTTTTGGTGATCAAGTCTTGGCAGCAATTTTCAATTGTTCAAATGTTAAGAATTTTGATTTTTGAAATCTATACTGCTTACGAAACTCATCCCCTCCTCAAAAAAAATAAATAAATAAATAAAAAATACACACAGACTCTGGTCTACCACTTTTTTTTTCCAATGAAACATTCTGGACTGTGGGGAGCCATATTAGTTTCTAGTTCTTTCATGCAACCTCCCTGCCTCTTATAAGTGTCTGTATGTTATTCCATACAAATTCTCCATTCTGTCTAATTTTCTTCCAGTGCTCTGCTTCAATGAACTCTCTCAACATTTTCCACATGCCTTCCACAATCTCTCAGCTTGCTGGTAAGCCCATCCTATTATTCTGCATACCCCTCATACACCTTGTTTCCTCTTCCACTCCCCTATTCCTTCACTCCTTAAAAATATACACAACAAATTCTGCTAATTAACAGAAGTGACTGTCTGGCATACCCTAATCTGAAAAATACCATAACAAACAGAATACATCATTGAATCTAGAGCTAGGGTGTGATGAATGTGGTGGCTGTCCTGAGTGCAAGTTGTTAGGGGGCACATTTGGCAGGGGCAGAATGGGTACATGTTGTAGTACCAGCATTGATATAAGAAACAGACCATTATTTTTTGATCATCAGCTTTGGGTTCAGAGTGGGGCAGTTTAGGCAACTGCCTAGTTTTCAAGATGACCTAGCTATGGATCTGTTTATCCTTATCAATTCATCTTGCTCTTCCACTCACAAGCATATATTTTACATATCACTTGAAGTTTCCAGATCCAGTTAGTTGCAACTCAGAAATAAATATCTAAACACATACAGGACTTTGGGTAGTGTCAGCATTTGTATAACACTTATGTAATCAAGCAATTAGTTACTTTCTCATGCCATTACTACAATAGGAGACTGAAATGCATCACTAAATTCTCATAGATTTCTTGAAAAATTTCCTCACAGCTCTTCATTAATTGCTTTCCTAAATGCTTCATCTCCTGCATTTTAACTTTCTGAACATCAGTAGGCCTCTCCACCCCTCTTACACTAAGATGCACCATATTTATCCTACTGAGTTTTAATCCTGAGACATCCTTACCCCTCTCAATAATTTGCCTCTCTGAACTAATACTACACGCATACTATCAGTAACAAGCAACAAGCAAGAAATATAATGCAAAATTTAAGGAAATAAATTAGGCAGGAGTGGAATAGGAAATAGGGTGCCAGCATGAATCAAAAAATCCCAAAGAACTAGGGCACAGAGGTTTATACTATAAGGGCATTACAAAAATGAAAGGATGGTGGGTGTCTACTAGAAGTGTAAGAGCTGTAAATCTGAGTCTTGCAGATAAACAAATAAATAAAGTGCAATTATACAAGAACTATAGATTCATCTTCCTGTTTCATAAGGTTGGAAAGTGAGTTAATATGTGCACATCTCTGATATTTACCTATATTAACCATTTCATCACTGTACCTCACAGTAGGAGGGGTATTCTGATGTACTGAACCTCCAGCTGAGTGATATTTTCCCATATTTATTCCTTCAGACTTGTTACACTAACAGTCACATTTTTGATGATGGCATCTAACATTTAAAAACAACTTTTATAGTAAAACAAGGAAAAAATAGACCCTAGCCAATCAGAAAATAACATTACCAGCAAAATGGACCTAATCCTACATAAACAAAGTAAATAAGGCTAAACTTCGTAAAATGAACAAATATCATGAGACTAACAAACCCGACAATGAACTTCATTACACTACTAAAAGGAAAGCAATAACTTGGCACCATAAAATTTCTTTAAAATCACCACAGAAATCTAAAGCAATACTTTGCAATTTATAAAAACATATGAAGACTGGCTGAAGTACTATTCAATAATAAGCTAAGAAAACAGGGTTAATTATTACATCCCATGGAAATGAAGTGGGAACAGTAATTTCAAATTAAGAAAAAAAAAATGAAAAAACGGGTGTGTGGGTGTCCATTTCATGAGCCACACAGAATACCTTGAACAACAAAAGCAGAAAATGTTGTTCTATGAATTCTGTCTTCACTGCTCATCATATAATTCAGTGTGTAATCTATGTCAGTCTAGATTCTAACAATATACCTAGAAAAAGATGCGTGATAAATATACTACCAGAACTCTTGCATAGTTGCAGATATTTTTATTTGCTCACATACTACATATATAATCAAGCATTTATTACTACTGTATACACATCAACAGCCAGTCAAACAATGTAATCAATCACAGGTGGTAAAAGCTTTTTATAGAAAAATAAAAAAATAAAGTATAAAATATCATTGAACACATCATACAAAACACCAGCTTGAAATACACGTTTACCATCCCCCATGGGGAAAAACAAATTTATTCAACTAGATCAAAACACTAAGATGATTTGTAAAGAATTAGAAGGAAAATATTATATAAAACAATAAAAAAGAAAGAAAATCAGAACCTCCATCAGCCAATTAGAAAGTGACATTACTGGCAAAATGGAAGCAATTTTAAATAGCTAATCTAAGTAATATTCTAAAATAAACTAATAAATACACAATAGTTATTCAAAGTACAAAATGGGCATATTAATGTTTAGGAAGAGCTTGCTGTTAAACAGCAGTGCTTCCTTATAGCACTAAATTTTGTGCAGCAGGAAAAAAATGTTAATATTGCAGACATTTGTTCACCTTTTAATCGGGTTACAACAGAAAAAAGTGAAAAAACCTTCAGTAAACCCTTTCATTTCAACATTTTAAGACTCTTTAGACTAGTCTGAAGACATCTAAAAAGAGACAAAAGCACAAACGTTTTTCAATAAAAGTATTTTGTTTGGAGTGAAGCTATGCTTTGTTTTTGGTTACATATTGCAGGACATTATGTGGAGATATGCATCAGTGTTAGCCATCCAGTTTTTTCTTTTTGTGCTTTTTGATGTGTTGCAGTTGCTACCCTTATATTACCACTCAGACCCATGCAGCCAGGGAGTCATTATATGGTATAACCTGTGCTTAGCTTGTGGAAGGAAATTAAACAGAACAAATAAAAAGGAAATTAGTAACTCTTCCCACACTCTAAATCCAGAGTAGAAAAAAATCAGTATAAAATGAATGCCCTCCATTCTATAATTAAAAAAATAACAGAATAAAACAGTCTACAATATGCTCAATAAATAAGAAAAAGTGAGCTAGAAGGTCAAGGATATCATCCTCATTTAGTTGTATAGCACTACTTAAGTAGCTTGTTTCTTGGTTATTATTCCTGTAAGTAATGGTGCCAACAATTGTATTCAAATGATTTTATCTGCTTTAATGAATATGTCTGTAATTTCAAAAGGTGGACCCAAAGTCTATATTTATTCTTTATTTTCCTCAGTTTGACTTCTGTAATCACTCTTATCTCGCATAGTTCATGCATAGACGAAAGCATCTATGTGGAGATAAGTAGAGTTTTAAACAGTGATTTTATTTATTACAGTTTATGCTCAGGTATATTGTATCAGATTAGTGAAGCACTATGCTCATTACAGCCGCTGTACAACATTATTCCTAGCATTCTAGAAACAATACAGTAGTAATTCCTCAGCATGAACACACACACACACACACACACACACACACACACACACACACACACACACACACACACACACACACACACATTCAAACACCTGTGTGCGCATGCACATACACACACCACTGGTGCACACATACTAGATAGGAATATTGAGTCCTGTGCACATCTATGACAATCATAATGAACTTCTCTACTTAAATCAGGCATTCTACAGATATGACTAAATCTTGTGACACATGAAGAATTTTACAAAGCAAAATTTTAAAAAGGTGTAAAAAATACAACACAAACTGTAAAATTTTAAAAACTTGTAGGCAGACCACTCCCCGAGTAAATTAATACCTTTCAAGATGGGCAGTATTGGGGAATTCTAGACCTTCCAGAGGAAAGGAGGTTCTTTACCCTCAGAGTAAAGTTCTGGAGTTCTGTAGGGCAGTGTGATATTGTCCAACACTGCATACTGTGCTGGAAATTGTTAGGTGGTTAAACTCGATAACGTACAGCAAAAATATTGAATGAAATGTCCTAATACAGCCTTCACTACATTATTAAAATAATGTCATAAAATCTGCCTGATTCAATAAAACAAATAAAACTCACCTCCACAAGTAGACTAAAAAAATGCCCACAAGACACACTATAACATCAGGTGAGTTTCTGTTAAAAACCTGTCTCTTTTTTTTTTCATTTATTATGCCACAAATTATTCTATCCGTTATTACAGAATCATGTAGCTTTCAACATTAACAAGTTTTCGGTTATATCAGCCAGTTTGGTGAACATTTTACCGAGCATTTGTACAGTGTTCCCTTGTAAAGAAGAAATATGTCATAGTTAATTCTTTCTAGACAGCTATCAGTCACATTATGCTTGAGTTACCTTGCAGAATTTTGAGAATTTAGTCATCTTCAGCCCCTGTCTGGCTTGAGCTGTAAATTGAGGTATTTGTAAATGCAAATGTTGTTAACTTACATGCTGATATATTGTCACTGGGCAATAGAGCAATTAAACCTATGAAACGTAGCCACTGCACTCCCACTGGTTCATCTAATTAATTACTCCCTTTGTCTGTAAGGAAGGGGCTGTCCAGCTCTGGAGTACATGTGAGGTTTCAATCCATTCGCCTAAGTTAGACTTGAAGATAGTAAATGTTCTGCTTTGCTTTATAGAAAGGTGTAGTTTGTTTCAGATACGACTCATTCTGACGAGATATTTGTCATAATAACACGTACTATTTTTGTTTCAGAGCTGGCTAACTCTTCGACAGAGATATTTATTATACTTATGGTCTTATTTTCCTTGTGATATAGATTCTGGTATCTTGTTTTTGTATTTGTAGTATTACCAGTCTTAAGATATGCAATAGGTCAGTCAGGATGTGGCCTTTTACAGTTTTGTAGGCCAGGCATAAACTACCATGTAGGAGTTTATAGGACACCACGAAACAAAACGGAGAAAACACTGAGCAAAAATAACTAGAACCACTCCAAACTCAGTCAGGCACACTGGAACCAATAAAGGCAGATAAAATGAACAATCTGTGCAAGTCAATGAGTACAAACTCCAGCTGACCACCAACGATTACATTTTATATTTAATGACAAAATGATTAAGCGCTTTCATTCCTCACACAGAACTTCATCAGACTACACAATTGTGTTGCTCAAGCACTTAAATAACACACCCTATAAATTACATCATAAAACATCCAAACACTTATTGGTCCCCCATTAATTAGTTATCTGATGACTTTAATACTAATAAAACAGTTGTACATAATAATATGATATAAAACAATTAAAACTTTCAAGTATACAGCATTTCATCACATTTCAATCATATTTGATATTTAATATTTAATATTTTAGGGCTCTTCTTTTTAGAGCCTGAATAATGGAATGTTCATTCAAACCGTTGGGAGGGGAACAGGCATTTAATCTTAACTGGCAAGTAAGTTCCTTGAACTCAAGACTAGTTTCTCAGTCCCAACACCTTTCAGCGAACATCACCTGTTCCAGCACCCAAAACATAAAACTAGCTTGGGAACAATGTAGGGAATATTTGTAAAGGGCATTGGTGTCCTTCCCCTTGCTAAACTCATAGATGTGCTTGTATATCCTCTGTTTTAATTTTCTCTCTGTTTTCCCAACATAATAGGAAGAGCACACTACACAGTAAGTAAGATAAACCACCACTTTTGTATGACAGGTGAAGTAGCCAGAAGCTACTAATTTGTCCTGCATCCCACAGATCTGAAGTTCTGCCAGACTGGAAATGTAAGGACACTGGGCACACATTCCACACTTAAAAGTATCTATTCTTGTACTAATACCTCTACAGCTTCCAATGTTTTCAAAATAATTTTTCAAGTTTGGACTTCTTCTGAATACAAATATAAGGATTTAGGAAAAAACATCCAAACTATCAGGCATATTTGAAAAAAGATTACAGTATTTACAGAGGATGTTTTTAATCTCCTTGGTGTCATGATCATACTCTGTTACAAAAAAATTGTTCTTTGTTCATACTCCAATTAGCTCCCATCAACTGTCCCTGACCATCCAAAACCTGGACATTGTCAACAGGTAACCCACGTGAGGACCCACCATTTACTAACTCATCATCTCTATAAAACATCAAATGAAGATACCTTGTACCCCACCCATTCAAAATATCTTCTTTAATTAAACACACCACCTCCTTGGGATAACCCCTGGTTACAAGAAGTTCCTCAATAAAATTAAGTTCAGTAACCAGGTTTACCCTAAAAGTGGTCATCTGAGCTTCCCTGATCATTTGCCCCTTAACAATGTTTTTTTTTCTGAAAGAAAGGGTGGCCACTTTGGAAATATAGGAAGAAGTTAGAAAAACACTCCTTCCTATACAAAGTAGATACAAACCAGTAATTCTGGGAATATTTGGCATTTTTAAAGTCCATAAAAATGTAAATAACCACCACCTGAGGCCTATTGTTTCATCAGCTGGTGCCAAAACCCATCAATTGCCATTTTTGTTGACACAAAATTGAAACCATTTTATGGATTATTCCAGCACGTCCTTATTGATTCTTAGGATTTTTAGGTAAAAATGGCTGGGATTGATTTTAACACTGATTATGTGTTCATAACGATCGATATTAAAGACCTATTTAGTGTTATTCCCCATGACGTGGGGTTATCTTGGTTTGAAGGGTTTCTTATCCAACTTGATTTTTTATCCCAGGAGGATTTCAGGTTAATCCTTGAAAATATGGAGAATGTGCTTAAAAATAATTTGATTTTCTTTCAGGGGGAGTAGTACAAGCAAGTTCACACTCATGTACCCCAGTGTTCGCCAGTATTGTTTTACTATATTGGGAACAACATTTTGTATTTTCTTCCCCTTTTTATGAAAATATTAGAGAATATTATTGGTTCCTGGATGACATTTTTATCGTTTGGAAGAGACCCAGGAATGATATTGAGATTTTCGTTAACTACATTCATAGTACAACCGAATTTTTGATATTTTGTTACAACACTGGCTTGATGAAAATGCACTTCTTGGATGTTAATATCAGGAAGGATAGTAGTAATAGAAGATATGTATCTACTTTGTATAGGAAGGAGTGTTTTTCTAACTCCTACCTACATTTCCAAAGTGACCACCCTTTCTTTCAGAAAAGAAACATTGTTAAAGGGCAAATTGTCAGGGCAGCTTGGATGACCTCTCTTAAAGAAGACCTGGTCAATTAACCTAATTTTTTGAGGAACTTGTTGTAACCAGGGGTTATCTCAAGCAGGTGGTGTGTTTAATTAAACAAGATATTTTGAATGGGTGGGGTACAACGTACCTTCCTTTGATGCCCTATAGAAATGATGAGTTAGTAAATGATGGATCAACAGGTGGGTTACCTGTTGACGATGACGAGGTTTTGGATGCTCAGGGACAGTCGGTGGGAGCTAATAGGAGTATGAACAAAGAACTATTTTTTGTAACAGAGTATCATCATGACACTAAGGAGATTAAAAACATCCTCTGTAAATACTGGGATCTTTTCTCAAATATGTCTAATAGTTTGGATGTTTTTTTCTAAAGTCCTTGGATTTGGATTCAGAAGAGGTCCAAACTTGAAAAATTATTTTGAAAACATTGGAAGCTGTAGAGGTATTAGTACAAGAATAGGTACTTTTAAATTTGGAATGTGTGCCCAGTGTTCTTACATTTCCAGTTTGGCAGAACTTCAGATCTGCGGGATGCAGGACAAATTATTAGCTTCTGGTTACTTCAGCTGTCATACAAAAGGGGTGGTTTATGTTGCTTACTGTGTAGTGTGCTCTTCTTATTATGTTGGGAAAACATAATAGAAAATTAAAACTGGGGATATACAAACACATCTATGAGTTTAGCAAGGGAAAGACACCAATGCCATTTACAAACATTTCCTACATTGTTCCTAAGCTAGGTTTAAGTTTTGGGTGCTGGAACAGGTGAAGTTCCCTGAAAGGGGTGGGGACTGGGAAACTAGTCTTGAGTACAAGGAGCTTATTTTGCAGTTAAAATTAGATGCCTGCCCCCCCCCCCCCACTCCCCAGTTTGAATGAACATTATTAAATCATGCTGGCTCTAAAAAGAAGAGCCACGAAATATTAAATATTAAATATCAAATATGATTTAAATGTGATGAAATGCTGTGTACTTGAAAGTTTTAATTGTTTTAGATGATATTATAAAGTACAGCAGTTTTATTAGTGTAAAAGTCACCAGTTTAATTAATTAGTGCCAATAAGTGTTTGAATGTTTTATGATATAATTTATAGGGTGTGTTATTAAGTGCTTGAGCAACACAGCTGTGTATTCTGATGAAGTTCCCTGTGAGGAATAAAAGTGCTTAATCATTTTCTCATTAAATATAACATTTAATCATCCATGGTCAACCGGAGTTTGTTTTCATTGACTGTGCATGGATTATTCATTTTATTTGCCTTTATTGGTTCCAGTGTGCATGACTGAGTTTGGAGTGGTTCATTTTATAGGAGACACAGATGTCACTTAAGTTAAGCCATTGAGCTCATTCCAGAGTCTTCATTTTTTGTAAAGAATTGTTGGTGGTTTTCAAGTTGGGTTATATGTTTGGATAGGTACTTAATAAAGTGCGCATTCTATTTCAGTATGGGTCTGAAGAGGGGTAAATAGATGTTAATGATAGACTATATTGTCCAAGCAGAGATGATGTTTATAATCCATTGGACAAAGTGAAAGTCTTTCCTGTCAGCACTGGATATGTGGTGGCAAAGGGAGAGTTCAATATCCATTAAGTTAGTTAGACCTCTAACGGCAGTGGGTGTTGTTTACGTGGTAGCTGTGTGAGAGTTTCTGATTACCAAAGTGTAAGATGCTACAGTTATTTGTGGTCAGCTTTAAACTATAATCCTGGTATCAAGCATCTGTCTAAGTTTGGCCTTATTGTAGGATATAAGTGTCTTCAGAGGAGTTGATGACAGCTCTGACCTTGTAGTCATACACAGACTCTGTTAGTCATAGGCCTTTCATTTCAGATATTAAATCAGAGACATAGATGTCAGTTAGAAGTGTTCACAAAACAGACCCCTGTGCAGCACCATTGGTGAAAAGCCTCTTGGACAATAGTGTGCCATCAGCCATAGTAGAATGATGTATATCAGTGAGCCATTTGACAATCTACATCGTTACATAGGATGTTTATATTGGCTTTGATCAGTCTGTCAATGATGTCAGTGTGGATCATAATTTGAAAAGCCGTAACTTAGTCAAGGTATGCTGTGTGTACAGGAATTCCCCATTAAGTGCTTTGTTGACCCTTTCAAATAAGTCAGCTATATATAATAAGCATAATCCACCTTTTAAAAAACTAAATCCATTAGGAGTAGAAATCAGTGGCTGCTTATGGTCATGCTTATGAGTTCACTATTGATGTAATCCATTACTTTGTAAATGTTACTGGTGAAGTTTATGGGTCTATCGTTCCCAGTGCTTGTGGCTGTCCTCCACTAAGGAGAGGAACTACTACAGATGTTTTTCATGTTTTTGGCACATATCCAGTGGAGAACCTGTTGCTGAGTATTCAAAGAGGAAAGTCTAATAGGGAGTGCTTTATACTGACCAGTAAGAAGTCTGGTGTTCTATATGGATCAATAAATCTGGTGTTTTTGATTCTGGACAGAACTTTTGGTATCTCTTCAGAGATGATTATTGTAGGGCATGGACTTGATACTTTGAACTGGAAACTGTGGAAGCAGCAGAGGAAAGAGATGGAGCTGAAATCATCTGAAAGAATGTTAACTATATTTTCAGGTTTTGAGCGGCTGATGCCATTGAAGATAACTTTGTTGCTCTGTTAGGTATTCCTTGTGAGGTTCTTTACATAGATAAATGATGTCTTGTAGTTATCCTGTAGAGATTTAGCAGTTTTAATTCATAATTGAAGGCCTTAAAGCTTCATAGGATTTGATCTTGCTCCTCAGCTCTTTGGTTACTATTTTGAGGTTAATTAAAGTATAATGAGGTTGGATTCTTTTCTTTATGTCTGTGACTTTTTCCTTCTGTTATAATGTTTGCTGACATGTGAGTGAAATTAGAAAAGCATTTTTCTAAACTTGGTAAAGTATTTGTGGTGAACAGGAACATGAGCCTCTATGCAGGAGTTATGTGAATATTAAGCTTAGGGTATATGCAGCTAGCTGTACTTGTGATAGGGACATACAGTGGTGTGGGACTGTTAACTGCATCAAAGTAACATCAAGAGGATGGAAAATGGCCTTGAAGAAACCTCCATAGATAGCTGATGTGGATGATGACTTGCACTGGAACTGTATGATGTACAAAACAGAGTGGTGATCTAATCAGTGAGGACTTACATTGGGTATGAAGTGAACAAGGATTATATCTGGTAAGAATAAGACTATTTCATTTAAATAATTTGCACTGATACATTCAATTAAGTGTTGGGCATATCTCAATTTACGGAGGAGAAGTTAAGTCTGTTAGAAAGACAGTGTTTAGATTAATGAAGAGGTATTCTAGTCTATTAAGATGTATTTATTTAGTTATTTATTTATGTATTTGGCATTTGTTTACTGGAGGTACCAATTTTCAGCAGAGGCCTGGTGAGAAAAACTCCAGATACATATAGTTAACAGAATGATAAACTAGACAGACATAATAAAGTTATAACATTCGAGCACAGCATTTGAAAATCTACACATTAGATTATCAGAATAAAAACTCAACAGACATAATAAAGTCATAGGATTGTAACATAAATTACATGGAAAGCCTGATAATACGAAGATGCAGCATTATTTACATAATGGATGATTATCATAATGATTATTAATATTCCAGAGGTCATGAAATATGGAAACAGATTATATTGGTGAAGACATAGGACAGTATGAGTGGAGAAGGTAGGGTATGATAGAGGGGACAGTAGGAATAGATGTTGAAAAGGTATGAGTGCAACCTCAGGGTAGTATGTGTAGAGGAAGGGAGGTTAGGGTAAGTTAGTAGCAGGGATAGACAGAGTAGAGGTAGAAAAAGGTATGAGTGCCTCCGCCTGGGCTCATACAGGAGCAAATCCAAGCTTTGTTGAAGTATTCTTTTATAGAGGTTTTGAAGGAGTGCAGGTTAGTAGCAGTTTTGATATTTCAAGGAAGGGACTTCCATAGTTTTGCCACAGAGCAGGAGTAAAGGCTTAAGCTTGAGGTTTCGTTAGGTTTATAATTTGTGAGAAAATGTCTGTCTTCAGATATGAGATGTTTATTTGGGATATAAAAGTTGATTAATGGGCTAAGAGCAGAACAACCTAGTGGGCTGTGGATGATTTTGTATACTGTAGTAAGTTTTATACACTGAAGGTGGAGGGGGAGTTGAGGTCATGTTAAGGACTGTAGGGCTTTACAGTGATGGGTTATAGGGGCTGCATTTATGGCAAATTTGGCAATTTTGTTATAGCAGTTTTCTATTTTTATTTCTTAGGGAGGTCTGTACATTAGTTAGAACTGGGGCCCCATATAACAGCGAGGACAAGAGGTAGGTTTTGGCCAAGGTAATTCTGGTAGCTGCTGTTAGGAAGTTTTTATTTCTGCATAGCATGCCTAGTTTTTGGTGATTTTTTTGTACAATTTTGTATTTGTAGGTCAAACTTGAGATCATCGTCAATTGTGACAACTAGTAGTTTGGTAATGTGAACCTGTTCAATTTCAGTATTGTTGGCTGAAAAGATCTTGAAGTTTGTGGGTAAAGAAAAGGAGCTTTGTTTTTTTTTTTTGGGGGGGGGGGTCAGTAGGAGTTCAGCACTGGAGAGCCATATATTTATGGAAGAGAAAGCTTGTAGTGTTATGTATTGTAGGTAAGTTAATGTGTCTGATACACAGATAATAGAGAATCATCCGCATATTGGATTACAGTGCATTCAAATTTTTAAATTGTAGTTATCCCTTGCTGTTAGGTGTCCCTGTCTGTAAGCGTGTACTCGCAAGACCTGCCACTGCTCTCTGGCCTCTCAACCTTGAGCATTAACCCCAGGATTTCAGAGAAATTGCTGACCTAACAGCTGAACCAGCTGCTCTTTACCTACACAGAGCCTCTCCAAGCAATAGATCTCTGCCACTGCTCCCCGGCCTCTCAGCCCTGAGTGTTAACCCTGGGATTTCAGAGACCTTACTGACCTAACAGCTGAACCAACTGCTGTTTACCTACAAAGAGCCTCTCCAAGCAGTAGATCCCTGCCACTGCTCCCTGGTCTCTCAGCCCTGAGCTTTAACCACAGGATTTCAGAGACCTTGCTGACCTAACAGCTGAACCAGCTGCTCTTTACCTACAAAGAGCCTCTCCAAGCAGTAGATCTCGGCCACTGCTCCCCAGCCTCAGAGCCCTGAGTGTTAACCACAGGACTTCAGAGACCATGCTGACCTAACAGCTGAACCAGCTGCTCTTTTCCTACAAAGAGCCTCCCAAGCAGTAGATCCCTGCCGCTGCTCCCTGGCCTCTCAGCCCTGAGCATTAACCCCAGGATTTCCGAGACCTTGCTATCCTAACAGCTGAACCAACTGCTCTTTACCTTCAAAGAGCCTCTTCAAGCAGTAGATCCCTGCCACTGCTCTCCGGCTTCTCACCCCTGAACATTTACCCCGGTATTACAGAGACCTTTCTGACCTAACAGCTGAACCAGCTGCTCTTTTCCTACAAAGAGCCTCCCAAGCAGTAGATCCCTGCCGCTGCTCCCTGGCCTCTCAGCCCTGAGCATTAACCCCAGGATTTCCGAGACCTTGCTATCCTAACAGCTGAACCAACTGCTCTTTACCTACAAAGAGCTTCTCCAAGCAGTAGATGTACGTGATAGTTGTTTGGTTAACTTAACCTAATAGCTGTTCTCTCAAGATTCTAAACACTACACCTAATGATTACCAACTTAAAGTAATGGACGCCAGCAGCCCATCTTAGTCTGCCTTTGATACCTCCCTGGATGTATTATACTTTTTCTCTCCACCCTTTCCCCTTCTACCCCTCCCCTAGGTCGACTATTTTTCCCCTCTATGCCTTTCTCTCGGTCATTCTCTAACAGCCTTCTGATACCCTCTACCTACCTTTCCCTGCCATACTCTTCCATATCCTTTGCTGATGTCTACCTGCTTCTCACACACTGCATATTATGTCATCCTCCTTTAGCCACCCACCCCTACTCTGCCCCACAGCTGCCTAGCTCTTTGCTTTGTTTCTCTTTCACCTTCACTTACTTCCTCCATCTATACTCTACTTACCTGTCTTCAGGTGGTAATGCTTGTCCCCAGACCATCAGTCTGTCTTACTAGTTTCAGACATTTTTTCTTCATGACTTCTTTTATCTGCCACTAAAACTCTCTCATTTTTGCACTTCCCTGTTTTTCCCCATACTTAAACTATATTCCTGTTTTTTTTCTCTGTGAGTGACTGGTTGTCTTTCACTGCACTGTTTCCCATTCTGGGTTGGCCCCGCTCCGTTCGCCCATGCTGCACTTGGGCTCACTCTGCTCACCTACTCTACCTCCATTCCCACTCACCCCCACTTCAGTTACATTTATTGTCACCTCATCTCTGTCCATCGCTGCATACCTCCCAATCAACAAACTAAGTATCACCTAATCACTTCACTTACCACCACCTCTTTTTACTGTTTTACTTCCCTCACTCACACACACACCTCCTTATCTTTTCTCACTTATCAAACCATATCAAACACACCTCATACTAGTAAAACCTGCTAGTATATAATACTAGTAGCTACTTTCCTAGCTGTTACTACTATCTAAAGTCTCACCACCCCAACCTCTCTAGAATGCCACTTAAATATGACCTGACACCCTTCCTCCTCTTACTATCCTTAACTCACCTACTACATCTTACCTCCTAACAATATGTCACAATCCAGTACATACCCTCATCAACAGCCTCCATACATAAAGTAACACACAAAACCTTCTCAGACATTTCTACTAACCTATATTCTACAGACAACATACACTGCTTTAAACAAAAACTTCTGCCCACTAATTATAAAGCTATGACAAACTATACCCCCTTACTTAGCCACAATACTAACAAAAAAAGGAGCCTGCAATCATCCTGCTCAAATACTCCAAACTAATTTTAAGTGGAGATATCCATCCCAACCCTGGTCAACCCTCCCCATCTCCCAACCCACACTACCTCTATAAGTCTCTAAACCTAACTACTATTAACCTGCAGAGCATTAGAAATAAAATCCCTGACTTCCATGCCTGGATAACACACAATAAATCCAACATAATAGCCACTACAAAAACATGGCTAAAGCCAGATATCAAAAGCACAGAATTTCTCCTTCCAGGGTATGCCTGCCTATGCAAGGACAGACCCCCAAAAAAGGTGGTGGGGTAGCTCTAATCTACTCTAATACCTTCAATATGATCCCCTACAGCTCACAAATACCCACATTTGCTACAGCTGAAATCTTAATAGCCTCCCTAAAAATCTGACAACAAAAATATATGCATCATTGCCCTGTATATACCCTCAGGTAACTGTGTATACCTCCAGGTAATAATATCCCCATATTAGAGGACATTCTAGCCTGGAGATCCAATAACATAACTACAGAAACAATAATCCTGGGTGATGCTAACATAAATTGGCTTGATTTCTCACCCCCCCCCACCACCACCAACATCAACTTATATAAATACAGCCAGCTCATAGATGACATTACCAGACCTAGCAAAAATAACAACCATGGTACAGTCTTAGATTGGATCATGTCTCTGACCCCAGTAAAATAGCCACTATGGGAACCCTCCCAAATAGCATCAGTGACCACTTGCCAGCATTTGTAATATGCAGAACCACAACAGAAATTAATAAACATCCATACAAATATACTAGAGACTTATCTCAGTTCTCTCTGGTAACATTTAATGGCACTGTTTGAAACATTAATTGGGAACCCCTCAAAACTCTCCCTCTAGACAATGCAGTACAACATTTCAATTCTTCATTCCTTAATATTCTGAATACCCAAAACCCCCTCCGGTTAAAACGCATAAAATCCTTGCATGCCCCATGGCTCACTAGAGCCACTAAAGTGAACATGGTCACCAGGGACAAAACCTGGAAGCTTTGGCAAAAGCACAAAAAATCATCTGACCTCATAACCTACAGACACCTCCGCAACCAAGTAAAGTGCCAAATCATTAGAGATAAGAAAGAATACTATTATACCTTACAAAAGCAACATAAGCTTAACACTAAACATTTCTGGAGCTCTATCAACAGACTTCTACACCCTGGATCAGAGACTAACCCCTGTCCAGACCCTGATACTTAGCTACCTACTTGACAACAACATACTATCTTCAACCCAACATGGCTTTAGACCAGGGCACAGTACCACTACAGCTCTTAACTCCTTCTGTGACACTATCTATCGGGCTCATGACACCAGAAAACATGTCTCTTATTTATTTCTCGACCTCTCCAAAGCCTTTGATACTATCTTTCATCCATTCCTTCTTAGAAATCTATCGCACACAGGTATCTCTCCTTCTACTTTACACTGGTTTTCCAACTACCTATCAGACAGGCAACAAGCTACAAAATGGCTAAACTCCTTCTCTCCTTTCCTTACCACCTCCACAGGTGTTCCCCAAGGGCCATCTTAGGCCCACTACTTTTCAGCATTTTCATTAAAGACTTCCATTCTATTCTCACTCAAGGAACAGTCATCCAATATGCCATCAGATGACTCTACTATCATCTGTACTGCCAACTCCCCACACAAACTCCAACAACTCACCCAAGCAGCCCTCAACACCACTGAAACATGGATGACTAACAACCATTTAGCATTAAATCCTAAAAAACTAAACTCATGCTATTTACCCCCAAGAAATCCTGCACCATAAGCAAAGACACTTTCACTATCCTCTCCCATAACAACACCTCCATAGAGGTTGTCACACATACCAAACTTCTAACTTTCGACATGCACATCTACAACAATAATAAAAAAGCACACCAGAAATTGGGCATGCTATATCGACACAAACCATCCCTCAATTATTCTTCCAAACTAACTCTTGCCTCCTCTTTCCTGCTCCCCTCTCTTCTCTATGGAGCTCCTCTTTTCGCCAATATTCAGGCCAGTCTTAAATCCAAACTACACTCATGCTACAACAAAATAGCAAGATTTGTTACCAATAGTAAACCCTTATCTCACCACTGTTCCTCTTTTAGACTTCTGAACTGGCAAGAACTACCTCACCATCTGATGTATATTGAACTAACTACTGCCCATAAACTAATACACAATCCTTCCAGTTGCCCAGCCCTTTCTAACCTATTTACTCCATACCATCCTATCAGGTCTCTCTGATCAGAAAACCAGATGCTCCTACAGGTAGATAAACCCAGCCTCTCCGTTGGACAATGGCTTCACTCCTTTTCCACTGCTAAACTGTGGAACTCTCTCCCTCCATCCCTTAGATCAACTAGTAATACATGTATCTTTAAAAAATATTTGAAACATCACCTTTCCTCCCACTGGCAATGCCCCTGTGCTAACACTTCACAACCCATAACCTGACTTCTGTCTCTTCCCTTCCTCTTCTCCCACCTTTCCTTCCTCTCCTCCCACCTTTCCCTCCTTCCCCCCTCCCCCTCCAGTACCTTCAACTTTACCTTCTTCTGAACAATTAAACCCTCTCTATTGATATTTGACACCACTACTGACTCTATCTCAGTGCCAACTACTATATGGGACTGTCAGTCTAATCTGGAACAACTGTTGTATGGATTCTTATCAAATTGACCATACTGTACTGTGGCCTGAAGCTAAGGCAGTTTAATCTGTCATATTTGATTCATGTGTTTTTATTACTTTGAATGTATGCTTGTATGCTTTAGCACTTTATCTGATATGTCTGTTATCTTGTCTTCTATCACACTGTAAGCATTATATTGTTTTAAGTTTTATCTTTGTGGAGCTTTTCTCCCTGGGCCTCCACTGAAAATGGGCACTCTTTGGGCCAGTGGACCTTCCCGGTCAACAAATGCAATAAATAAATAAATAAATAAATAAAGAAGGATGTATGTAAGTTATTGATGAAGACATTGAATAATAATGGGCCAAGGATGGATCCTTGAGGTACACCTGTGGGGGTGATGTGATATGGGAAGATAGAGCCCTGCCATTTTACTGCTTGCTGCCTGTCAGCTAGATAGCTAGAAAACCAATCACATGAAGAGGATGATAGACCAATGCTGGAACATTCTTTTAATGAGGTTGGGGTGGGATACCATGTCAAATGCTTTTGGCAAATCTAGAAATACTGCAGATACTTATTTGCCAGTGTCACAGGCTTAGTTGACAGAGTCCATGAAAGATAATAAGGCTGTCGAGGTACTGTGTGCAGGTCTAAAGCCATGCTGAGTGTTGGAAAATAGGTTGTTGTGTGTAAGATGGTGGAGAAGTTGTAGGTGCACACATTTTTCTAGAATCTTAGAGGGGGGACAAAATTACAATAGGAAAAAAGTTTGTGATGTCAGTGGAGTTGCCTCCCTTATGTAAAGGGATAATGTGTGATCTTTTCCGTAGGTTAGGGACATGTGATTCAGATATGGATCTATTAATAAGATGCTAACAGGGATTGAAATTACCACTGTGGCATGTTTTAGGTATTCTGGTGGGAGGTTGTCTGCTGAGGTTGAGCAAGGTTTCAGGTTTTATAATAGTTTTTTTTTTTTTTTTTTTGAGATAAAGGGATGGCTTGAAAAGTAAGCTGGGGATTGTTTGTTTTTTGGTTATGAGTGAGGATTTGGTTGTGTGTGTAATGTGTGGGGAATGTATTGTGTGTATTAGTAGAAGTAGTGAGTTGGGGTTAATGAGTTGGGTTTACTTTTAGGTTGGATATGGACTCTAAAAAGTATGTGTTGAATTTGGTGGCAGTTTGAAAAGGTGGGATATTGGGGTATGAACTGGGATTATTTTTATTTCCTGGGTTGAGCAGTGATGTTACAGAGGACCAGAATTTCTTAGAGTTATTCTTGTGGTTATCTGAATGTAGGAATAGTATGATTTTTTTATATTGCAATATTTGTCTTTTTTGTTTGATTTCAGAATTGTCTGTATAACTGAAGATTTATGTTGTTTTCATTCTTTAGCCAGGCATTTTATTTTGTTCACTGAGGGGCTAGGGAGTTAAGAATGCTTAGGAAGGTGCTATTGAAATATTCAACTGCATAATTAAGGGGAAGTCTTTTTAGGCTGGACTAGTCTATTGCTTTTAGAGATTCATTAAATATCTCTTTGCTGAATTTTTGTAGGTTGCTTATAGTTTTGAACTTGCATTGCTTTGTGAGCTGAGTGATAGTCCTGTGAGTATAGGCCGGTAAGTGGTCACTTAAGGTGTTGGGGAGTGTGACTGAGGATGTAAAGTTAGTAGGGTTTGAGATTAGTATCCAGTTCAGGGTGGAGTGTCAGATGTTATTATGTTGTATCTGGTAGGAGTATTTATCAGGTGAGTAAAGCCACAGAGGTTTATGCTGTTTGTTGGGTGGTGTGAGGTTAGTACCTGCCAGTCAGTGTTATCATCTCCTAGGATAATGGTTTAATTTGGTAATCTTTCAAATATCCAAGCTAGAATATTTTCTAGACTGGGAATGTTTTGTCCAGGAGGGATGTATAAAAGAACTATGCAGATGTTCTTAGATGAGTTAAGTTTTAGAAAGGTCATAAGGATTTCAGCTGTGTAGAATTTTGGTAGAGTATTTGAGTATGGGGAACTATCAAGTTGTTGGGGAAAATTAGGGCTACTCCACCACCTTTATATGTTCTGTCTAATCTGATAATGGTGTAACCAGGAGGAAGAATTGCAGTTATCTTTTATTTCTAGTTTTAGCCATGTCTCATTAATAACAAGGATGTCTGGGTTAGTGAGTGTCAGTTTATTCGACATGCTCCTGATATTAAGAATGATAAGTTTTAGTTGTTTTTTTTTTTGTCTGTTTATTAGGAATGGTACCTGGGTTGGGGTGAATGTCACATCACAAATTAAAGGCTGTGAAACAATGTCTTGTTATTTTATCAGTGTTAGGTAATTTGGGTATTTGTATTAGTTTTAGGTTGTAGAAGTTATTATTGAGGACTTTAGAGTGGGAATAGAAGAAGATGGGTATAGAGATCAGTGCTGGGGTTATTTAGGAGAAGTTTGTGGAGGAAGAATTGTGTTGTGGTGATGAAGTAATAGTTAAGGTATGCTTTTATAGTAGTGTTGCTGGAGGAGATGTTAGGGTACAAAAGAGAAGAAAGAAGACAAATGAGAGGCATAAGTAAAACAGCATGATTGGTGTAGAGTAAGATAGCTTAAATAGAAGTAGAGGGGGAAATAGGGCTGTTGGAAGTGAAGCAGTTATAGGGGGTAGAGAATAAGTGAAAATACTGTGGGACTGTAATGTAGAAAAAGGGGTGTGTGGTTAGAGTTATATGGCTGAAGTGTGGGAGGGGGTGTTGTGTAGCAGACTGACTGGGGTGTAGTTGCAACTGGAGAGAGTTTGCAGGAGGTGGAGCTAAAGGAAGTATAATTTTATAAAAGAAGAGTGGTAGGTTGTCCTAATAACTTCTTTGGAATGTAAGAAATAGACCATATTAAAGGCTAAAACATAATGACGTAGTCAAAATAAGAAGAACAAGGGTTTGTTTGGGAAAAGAAAAGGAAATAGTGTGGAACAGATAATTACAATTAGTGAGGGTGTGATTATAAATGATATAGTGCAAAGCAGTATGGGAGGGAGAAAGATAGTTGGGAATGGAGCTAAAAACTCAAAAGAGATAAGGAAGGAGAAAACAAAAAAAACAGAAATGCATATATAGAAGTAGTAACGTGATTTGGGGAGGGCTTTGGAAAAAGAGCCACAACAGAAATGCGGGCTTTGGAAAAAGAGTCGCAATTGAAATGTGTACGTAGGAAGTATAATATTATAGTAAGAGGGAGTGGGTGAGAACTGGTCCAGATTATGAGACAGACACCAGATAGAAAATCTTTAACATTTGGAAAAGTAGGATTTACTCATAGTAGGCTTTTTGGCCTCCTGCAGAGCCCTCAGCACATTCTCAGAAAAAAAAGTGTCTTTGTGGAATCAAAATCTTATCACCTACAGTATCAGTTGAAGAGTGAACAGATGGGGATGGATGAAAAATCCATTGTGATGTGTAAGAAGATCCACTCTGTGAGATAATTTGTGATGATTGATCTTGGCTAAATGCAAAAGAGAGATGGTGGAAGGACTACTGTAAGTCATAGCAAGATAATACTGGGAATTATAAGATCAGAGTGATGGTAAAAAATTGTACACATGTAAGCTCAAAGTAGTTGTAGCAGAACATATACTAATAGAGAACCACATGTGTTTTGTGATTTGTGGGTATCATAGGTGGAATTCTATAGCTGACTGGAATATGATAGCAGTCTTGTTTGCAAATACTATAATAAAAAGCAGTTCAAGGTCATTGTCTTGCTCAGTTAGTCTGGATGTATTATTCTATCAGATAAAGACAGCCATGATCAGGGGCATTACTGATATTTGGTCCTGTGGTCTAAACAAGTGGCAGGCAGTAAAGTCAGATAAGGAGGGTATGCATTCACTGCTCTGTGCCAGATTTCAGTGACAAACCAAATATCTATGGTTAAGAATGCTTAAAGGATGACATTTTCTTATTTTGGCTCCTACCACTGAGTAGAAGTATAGACATATTGGCCAGATTTGAAGGTGTGTTTACTAGGTTTTTAACCTGAGTAAACTGGCATTGCCAGAAAAGGCACTGTAGGTGTACAAAATGCCTTAATATGTAAAAGTCTTTGACTGTGGAGGTAGGTGTAGGAATCCCAAGTGAGGACAGGACTTTGTTCCATTTCCCTCAAGGCTGATGCATACATGACACCATAAAATGACACAGATACCTGAGCCAATTACTAAAGTAAATCATCTTTTGCTTATATTGTGGCACAATTCTAGGTGATGATAGGATGCTGCTCAACATTAGTTTCCTTACAGCCTTCGAGACATACTCAGAGTACTCAATTATGTTCTTCTTTTCTTTAATCTAAAAATGTGCGTTGCAACTCATCCACACCCACATGAACAATGACCATGTTATATTCATACTTGGGGGTGAATGGACTTAAGTAGCATGGTGACATAAAAGATCCTAGCATCTGAGAGATAGAAGACTGTTACCTTGACTTTGTTAAGCCTTGTGAGTAATACATCAGTATGCTACACTGAGGAGTTGCCTATAATAAATATATTACCACGATGGATGAACTGCTCTTTTATCCTGCAGGGCTTGACCAAAACACCATGGTGACTCTTTTTGTTGGTGGTAGTGGTGAAAAAAACTGAGTGTGGTATGGATGAAATCTTGATGCATTGCTGAGGTTTGATAGCAGTATAAGCATCTAGAGTGTCACGCTTGGAAATTTTTTTGTTTTTGGAATTGACTTTTTTTTTTGAGCACCGCAGCAAAGGAAGATTTTAAGTTTGTCATACTGAGTGTAGGTGTGGTAATACTGTGGGTATTGATAATCACACTGCGTTGGTGGTTTAACTCCAGTTGTAGTAAATATTGCTGTTCTCACATGTCTACATATATGTGGTGATAGCAAAGGGCTGTGAAAAAGCATGCAGTAGTTGATACACTGTCTCAGTGTGCCCAGTTTTAGAAGGCTGGCAACATATGCTGAAGATACAGGCTGAAGATTAATGCTCAATATAGAAATGCCTGGTAATGTTATGGAAATCATGACCCTTGGTCTATCTAAAAGAGAGGGTGAGTTATAAAACATGTAAAAGGAACAATGAAGCATAACAAAACAGTGCAAAAACAGTGCATTCTATATCATTTAGTGCAACACAGTAGTGATATATGAGGACATTGAAAACAGTTATAAAACAGTGCAACCATGGCACAGTACAGTACAGTACAGTACATTACAGTTTGGTACAGCAAAAAAAAAGAACAGATCAAGACAGTGCAATTTGGGACAGCTCAATGAAGTATAGCATGCTGTTGTACAATATTTCAAATATCTACTAAACAGTAGCAATGCATGCTGCAGCACAAAAAAACAAGAGATGATCAGATTCAAATGCAATGCCATCACTGCTTTAACCAAACTAACTGACCAAATCTATCCTAAAAAGGAAAACTGACAAGACCCTTTTCGTTGACCATAAACATGCATTGGAAAATGTTGATCGCAAATTTCTTATGGAAAATCTAAAAAACTTTGATTTTGATCCTGAAGTATTGCAATATTTGATAGCATCCTGTCTAACAAAATTTCTAAGTTAATACAAATAATAATAGCTCAGATGTTGTTACAACCTAAAAAGTTATAGGTTCATAGGTTCATAGGTAGGTACTAGGCTATCAGCCCAAGGGCCTACGTAAGGCTAGCCAGCAAGGATCCCTGGCTTACGCCACCCAAGAAAGTTATTTTCCTGTGCCACTGTCGAGCAGAGACACAGAAGTGATCCCCGGGGTGTATTTCCTATTTTCCATCCAGTCATCAAGATTTTTCTTGAAGAGTGCTAATGAAGAACTTTGCTTGACATAGATGGGTAGCCTGTTCCAGAGTATGTGAAGTCTCTGGGACAGGAATCTATCCTTCCAGCATGTCCTGTTTATTGTGGCAAGGTTTAGGTCCCTAGAGCATGTAGCTCATAGGGATTGGGATTTCTTTAGGTGTAGCATGTCCAACAGCTCTGGGTTTGATATAGCTTTATATGTTAGGCAGAGATCACGTCGGTGTAGGCGATATGCTATGGAGTAAAGCTGGAGTTTTTTGAGGAGGTCAGTGTAGGGCATTTGTTTGAGGCCAGTAATCCTCTTTTTGAGGTACTTCTGTGGCCTTTCCCGTGACTGCAGATGTCTTGTGAGGTACATTCCAAAAGGGGCATTGTACTCTATAATGGGTCTAATGAGTGTCGAGTAGAGGGGAACAATGACCTCTTTTTTCCTGGATAAGAACCCTTTTATGATGAGGTGTGTCATGTAGAAGAACTTCCTGACTACTGTGGCGATTTGACTATCAAAGGAGAGACTACTGTCTACCTGGGTCCCAAGGCCTCTTATCACGCATTCAGTGTTAAGTAGATTGCTGCCTATGACTAAGGGACTCTGGCTAACAAAGTTCGCAGATGACTGCAAACTGGGAGCCATTATTGAATCCCCAAATGATGTGGGCACTCTACAAAAGGGCCTTACAGAAACAGATGCTTGGTGCCAGAGATATGGCCTCAAGCTCAATGCCAAGAAATGTATAGTTATCCCCTTTGGGAAAAAACATGTACCCATGAATTACCATATAGGTGGCAGTACACTAAACACTGAAAGTGTGATAAGAGACTTAGGGACACAGGTGGACAGTGGTCTCACCTTCGATAATCACATCGCCACAACAGTCAGGAAATCCTTTTATGTGGCATACCTCATCACTAAGGGCTTTTTATCCAGAAAAAAAGTAGGTCATTGTCCCACTGTACTCATCCCTCATTAGACCCATTATACAATGCCCCATTTGGTATGTACCTCTCAAGACATCTGCAACACCTGAAAAGGCCACAGAAATACCTCACTAAAAGAATCACAGGTCTAAAGCAGATGCCCTACGCTGACTGCCTTAACAAAACTCCAGCTATACTCTGTCGCATATTGTCTACTCAGAGGCAATCTCTGCTTAACATACAAAGCCATGTTAAAACCAGAGCTGTTGGACATGCTACACTTAAAGAAATTCCAATCCCTCAGAGCCACACGCTCCAGGGATCTAATCCTTGTCATCACAATAAACAAAACATGCTGGATGGATAGGTTCCTGACCCAGAGACTCCCCAGACTCTGGAATAGATTGCCCATACATGTCAAGCAGAGTGCTTCTTTGGCCCTCTTCAAAAGGAACCTTGATGTTTGGATGGAAGAAAGGAAATTCACCCCGGGGATCACATCAGTCGCCCTGCTAGACAGGGTTCCAGGGAAGTAAATAGTGTGGGAAGAAATAGCCAGGGAATTGTTATGGCTAGGCTTGTATAGGCCCTAAGGCTGATCACCTAGTACCAACCTATGGACCTATGAACCTATGTGGTAGTTCATGGGTACAGAGTTTTTACCAAAGGGGATAGCACTGCACTTTCTGGCATTGAGTTTGAAGCCATGGCTATGACACCAGTCATCTGTCTCAGTGAGGCCCTTCTGTAGGATGTCCACATCATTTGGGGACTTGACTATGGCTCCTAGTTTGCAGTCATCTGCGAACTTCATTAGTCAGAGGCCTTCTGTGTTAGCCTGTACTTCAGAGAAGTAGATACCAAACAGGAGAGGTCCCAGGACGGAACCCTGTGGTCCTCCACTTGTCACTGCTTTGAGGTCAGATTTGGAGTCTGCAACTTTTACAGTGTGGGTTCTGTCAGTGAGCCAGTTGGCAACCCATCTTGTGACATAGGGATTTATACCTAGTTAAGTGAGTTTAGCTATAATTCTAGAATGGGGGATGGTGTTGAAAGCCTTGGCGAGGTCAAGATAGGCTGTGTGAACCACCTTACCCTCATCTACTGCTTTGGTGACTGCCTCAAAGAAGTCAATCAGGTTCAGGAGGCATGATCTGCCTTTAACAAACCTGGACTGGGTGGGATCCAGAGTTTGGAGTTTACCAATTTCTTTGTTTATGAGTTCCATGATAATATGTTCCATGGCCTTGCAAACCAGGCTCATTAGGCTAATAGGTCGATAGTTCCCAGGATCAGTGGTGGTTCCCCCTTTGTGGAGTGGGATAACTGTTGCTGTGCGCCATTCACAAAGCCTGATGCGAGGCTATTATTGAACATGGTGCTTAAGTGGGGGGCCAGTTCATTCTGAAGTTCATGTAAAATGCAGCCTGGGATGTTGTCCGGTCCTATGGATGCTGTGTTTTTGGCTTTAGAGAGTGCAGCTTTTACCTGCATAGTTGTGATTACAGGAACTCTGCATTATTCCATAGGGAGGTAAAGTTAGCACTGAACCTATCTGTCAGGATGTTGGCAATATCAGTTGGTTCTGTAATTTTCTTGCCTTTGTGCTGTAACTCAGAGCTGATCTGGGTGTTGTCATTGAGATTCTTCACATAGCTATAGAATGCTTTGTGGTTGTACTTGGAATTAGTGGCAGTTTTGTTTATGTAGCTAGCTTTGGAGGATCTTATTAGGGATCTCAGCTTCTTACTGAGGCTGACCAGAGAGTTCCTCCACTCATGGGATTTTACTCTCTTTTGCAACAGTTTCTTCCTTCTGTTGTACAGTTTGTTTATGGCAGGGGGGCACCAGATTGGCTTCCTTTTTTGGAGGATAGTGTCTTGGTTCTGTTTGGGATAGCACAATCCATGCACTCCTGTAAGTGCTTATAGAGTGCATTTGTGTAGGACTCAGCAGTTGTAACTGTATTGTCCATCTGCATGGGTGTCATGAAGTTCACCACTTCTGTCTTAAGAAGCATGAAGATGGCTTTCGAGAAATTTTTTACTGTGGTTTCCTTAATGGGGGGTGGGATGTGGATATCAAGGGTGATTAGCTTATGGTCGGATCGGACCAACGAGGAGTTGACTTCAGGCGTGGAACACCGGCCACTCATGTTAGTAATGACTAGGTCTAGGATATTGTTGTCCCTGGTGGGGGTATGGATAAGTTGATCCAGGGCATTGGAGTTTATGAATTCCAGAAAGCGTTGAGCTAAGGTGTTGGTACATGAGTAGTTTTCCCAACTAATGGTGGGGTAGTTGAAGTCAGCCATTATTAGGGTGTTTGGTTGAACCCTAATATTTTCCAGTACATCAAAAAAAGAGGAGTGGGAATCCTGGGGCATGGTGGGGGATCTGTAGCAAGCTACAATTTGGATTGCAGTTTTGCCCAGAGTTAGTTGCACTTGGATAACCTCGGATGCATTATGCTGAGCAACTAGCCTGGAGGTGTGGATATCCTTAATGAATATGGACACACCTCCGCCTTTGGTGTTTCGGTCCAGGTTACATGGCCGAAAAGTGTGGTATGAGTTATAGCCTGGTAGTGCAGGGGTGCTCTCTGGAGCCCTGAACCAGGTTTCAGTCACTGCACAGATATAGAAGTTCTCCATTTTAAGGAGTGCCTTGAGTTAGTGCATTTTGAGATTTAGACTTCTAGCATTGAGTAGCATTACCATCAGTTTTAGCTTGCCTGTTCCTGTTATGGTGGTGAATTTGTTATTTGAACCTTTCCTAAATAAAGGCAATATAGTGGCATCAAGAGCCTTAGCCAGTATCCGGAATCCCAGGGGTGACAGGTGCAGGCCATCAGTGGCAAAGCATTGTGATCTGTCGACCATGTCATCCCAAGCAGACAGATACTGGATCCCCTTTAGAATGACACCAGAAGCTTAGCCAATTGTTGAAGTCAATAATTTTGTCCTTGTACTGTGGTATCATTCTGGGTGATGGCAGAATGCTACTCAAGGCTAGGATCATACCTGCCTGGGCTACAAGATTGTAGAGCTCTTCCATGTCTCTTTTCATGTAGTCCAGTGAGGTACATCTCAGGTCACACCAACATGGACAATGACAGCGTCATATTTGTACTTGTTGAAGAGTTACCTGAATGCGTGGGTTATGTGTCGGATCCTAACACCTGACAGGCAGCTGACAGTAACCTTCTCCTTGTTTAGCCTGGTGTGTGTGACATCAGTGTGCCTGGCTATAGAGTCACCTATGACTAGTGTGTTGGGTACGTTGTTTTGCCTTATTGGCTGTGGTTGAGTGGTACACTTAGTCTGTGGGCTACGTGTCATTTGGGTTGTGTTGGGGGAAGGAGGTTGCTGGGGTTTCTGCTTTGGAGGTCTTCGTTGTTTAGACAGATTATTATTGAGTGCCTCTGCGAATGTTTTTGTGTTACTATGTGTGGATTTTGGCGGTGTGGATTTAGTGAGACTATGTGATGAGTGTGGTGTGGTGCAAATATTTAACTTCTCCTCATGGCTGTCAAGTTCAGTCTTGGTTGGAGAGAGCTTTACCTCCAGTTTGGTTAGATAAGTGCATCTCTCACAGGTTGTAGTGTTGGGTGGTAGGAGGAGAGGGTTGTCTGTGTACATGAGGCAATTTCTAAATTGCCTCAACATGCCCAGATTCATCAGATAGACAGGAGAGAACACTGGGAGCTGACCCTTGGACATGCCTGAATAAAAAACTATTTTCCTCTAGAAAAGTGAGGAAAGTGAGTACAAAAGCTTTTTTTTCTCTAAGCCGCAAGGGTCTGTGTTAGACCACTTTGGTTCTCATTTTTTATTAATGACTTGCCATCATGTCTGCCCACAGAGGTATACCTATCTATTCTTGTGTCTGGCGACAAAAAAAAAAAATGCTTTAATTCTACATCACTACACCAGAAATCCAATATCAGAAACAGTAGATCTTTTGTCAGACAGGTAAGTATCAAACTATTGAATTACTTCAGGAGTAAACAAAATCCCCGAGATTTAATAAAACTCCATGCAGGAATTGTGCTATTCCTGCACAAAGTGGTTTGTGTCCATTTAGTCTTAGCTTTAACAGCAGAGAGCCTAGCATATTCATGAAGGTGCACTGCTGTTAAGCTAAATTGACACGAACAATGAACGAGTGCAGGTCATGTGTTTAGGTAGTGCAAGGACCTCGAACATGCCCCCTGCACTCAGAAAGTGCCGTGCATCACCTTTAAACAGTATTTCAGTGTCCATGGACACTGAAATAAAATTAAATGAGCAGTTCAGTGTCTGTGGACACTGAAATAGCTAAGGGAGCAAGAAACAATGCAGGGGGTGTGTGACAGGTTCTATCACACACCCCCTGCATTGCAAAAGTGACTTACGGCCATAGCTGTTAACTGTACATGTTTCTGCAGAATGCCCAGATGCCTGCCTCACATACATCTCACCCTCCCAGTGGCATAAGCTGTACAAAACCATAAATAAAGGGGACACAAAGCCACAAAAATAGGGGCACATTTTAAATATTGTACTGACAAACCCGAAAGCTGATAGAATAAAAGTTTGCAGTAGTACTCTCTAAAGCACACTCTAAAGCCAAGAATACAGCACCCATGGGACCAGATGACATCTCGGGCTGTGTACTACATGAACTACAATATGAACTGGCACCTCACCTAAGTGTCATGTTTAATCATAGCCTCACCTCAGGTTTCGTGCCCACTGAGTGACGCAGAGCTAGAGTTATCCTAATCTACAAGGGGGGAATCCACCTTGGATCCCGGAAACTACCATCCCATCAGTCTGACAAGCCTTATCTGCAAGGCCATGGAGTGTATTATCATGGAACTTATAAACAAAGACATTGGCAACCTTCAAACACTGGACCCCACCCATTTTGGGTTTGTGAAGGGCCGATCTTGTCTCCTGAACCTGATTGACTTCTTTGAATCAGTCTCCAGAGCCATGGACAAGGGTAAGGTGGTCCACACAGCCTATCTAGACCTTGCCAAGGCCTTTGACACCATCCCCCACTCTAGAATCATAGATAAACTTACTAAGTTGGGCATTAATCCCTATGTCACCCAATGGGTTGCTAAATGGCTTACTGATAGAACCCACACTGTAAAAGTAGCCGACTCCAAATCCAGCTCCAGACAAGTGACAAGTGGGGTACCTCAGGGTTCAGTCCTGGGGCTGCTCTTGTTTGGCATCTACTTCTCTGAAGTACAGGTCAACACTAAGGGACTCTGGCTAACAAAGTTTGCAGATGACTGCAAACTGGGAGCCATTATTGAATCCCCAAATTATGTGGATACTCTACAAAAGGGCCTTACAGAAACAGATGCTTGGTGCCAGAGCCATGGGCTCAAGCTCGATGCCAAGAAATGTATTGTTATCCCCTTTGAGAAAAAACATGTATCCATGAATTACCATATAGGTGGCAGTACACTAAACACAGAAAGTGTGATAAGAGACTTAGGGACACAGGTGGACAGTAGTCTCACCTTCGATAACCACATCGCCACAACAGTCAGGAAATCCTTCTATGTGGCACACCTCATCACAAAGGGCTTTTCATCCAGAAAAAAGGAAATCATTGTCCCACTGTACTCATCCCTCATTAGACCCATTATAGATTACAACGCCCCATTTGGTATGTACCTCTCAAGACATCTGCAACAACTGGAAAGGCCTCAGAAATACCTCACTAAAAGAATCACAGGCCTAAAGCAGAAGCCCTACGCTGACCGCCTTAAAAAACTCCAGCTATACTCTGTCGCATATCGTCTACTCAGAGGTGATCTCTGCTTAACATACAAGGCCATGTCAAACCCAGAGCTGTTGGACATGCTACACTTAAAGAAATCCCAATCCCTCAGAGCTACACGCTTCAGGGATCTAAACCTTGTCATCACAATAAACAAAGCATGTTGGAGGGATAGGTTCCTGATCCAGAGACTCCCCAGACTCTGGAATAGATTGCCCATACATGTCAAGCAGAGTGCCTCTTTGGACCTCTTCAAGAGGAACCTTGACGATTGGATGGGAGAAAGGAAATTCACCCCAGGGATCACATCAGTCGCCCTGCTAGACAGGGGTCCAGGAAAGTAAATAATGTGGTAAGAAATAGCCAGGGAATTGTTATGGCTAGGCTTGTATAGGCCCTAGGGCTGATAGCCTAGTACCAACCTATGAACCTATGAATGAACCTAGTATGGACTTCCTGCAGGGTATGAAGTCTTCATACCCTGCAGGAACACAAATGTCTGCCATGTGAGAGTGTGCGGCTATACCCCTCAACTGTACAGGTGTTTGCAGAATGCCCAGATGCCTGCTTCACATACCTGTCAACATCCTAGAGTAACAAAGCTGTACAAGGCCATACATAATTAAAAATATATTTTTCCCTACTAAGGTATGTTTAAGCATAGCTGAGCAGGTGTGCACATTATGGCCTTCTGACCAGCATTTCTTAAACACCCCAGAGGAGATAAATAAAAATATACAGCTAAAAACTTAATGCCAGGATAGTGTAGTGGTTAGAGTCCTGACTTTGTATGCAGGCATTCATGGTTTGAGTACCAAGACCGGCACTTTATTTTTACAGAAGAAAGCAATGTTAAAATTATTTTTTTTTGTAAATGATGTAGTAAGTGATATTTTTAAGCAGGGTAGTGTAGCTGGTCTAAAATGGCAGTGTGAGTGCATATGACATGTGAAACCATCCATGTATGCACAAGTGTCCCCATACAGTATAGTCACACCCCTTGATAATGTCAAGTAAACACATGGAGGGATACTTACTAAATTAATTCATTATTCTAATATTTTCAAAAATGAAAAGTGAGCAATGATTAGCAGTGCTCAACTATTCTTAGCCAGTTTAACCAATGCTTAGATGTGAATGTTAAGCAACAGTCAGCTCAGCAGATTTGCGCACTGTTAAGCAGTGCTCAACATTTTCCCCTTTAAGCATTGCTAAAATTGGCGTATTGGGTTTGCACACTGCTAAGTTGTGCTTAACATTTTCAAAATTGACCAATGACGGCAAAGGGTGGGAATATGGCCTTATTTAAATCACACAGGTGGGAACACAGCCAATACCTGTTATATTTCAACTGGTGCTGGAACTATGGCTGGTGTAGGTGAGGGTTCACGCTTTAGGGAGCAGCGCTGGGGCATTGTGGAGTCCAGGGTTATTGCTGGACTCCTTGCAAGTAACCATGATGAGAGACTGCTGCAGGGCCAGTACCAGGGCTCACAATATAAAGTGGAGGCCTGGGACTGTCTTGCCCATGATCTCACCAGTGCTACTATAATCCCTCGAACTGGTGAGCAGGTCCAGCACCACTATGCCAACCTAAAGCAGAGGAAGGGGTGTTCATGGACCAGTGGCTCCAAGATACCAGAGACAGCCATGCTCCAGCAGTTTGTACGTATCGCAGATATAGGTGCACCAAATTCTAGCCTGAGGATGTGATAGACAGGCATGCATAATGTTTGTTTTTCTCCCCTACAGCTGCAGCAGGGAGGGCTAGTAACATTGAAGCCCATGCTGACAGACTGCTGAGGCTGCGCCGATAGGCTGGTGAGGAAAAATCTATTTTGCAGGATATTGTGCAAATAACTAAGAAGGAGTACATTGTGTGGTGATAGTAGATATATTGTTACTGTGTTAACTGAATAAAGTATGTCCCACTAATATTGATCTGAAATAAACATCCATAACACAAACTGTTGTGTTTAGTCTGGTATGTTGTTGTAGACTTAGAATGGAGCTGTAAAACAAGATATAAATGCCCTGTGCAAATCTTTATTTTCCAGATTGTAGTAATTCAAAGGATTAATTCACAGTACACTAACTATCTGTAATGCATGCTTCACAGGATTACAAGTTCAGACTGTCTAACCAAGAGACTAATAGGCAGAAACTAGTGCGACAAGAAACAGCAGCTCCCCAATAGCTCAGTGTGATGAGAAATAGCTTAGTTGTTATTTTTCACACGCAGACACGGTTCGAATCCAGGGAGTGGTACTAAGATGTGTGTATATCTACACACAAGGTATCAGGAATATATGTAAAAACAGTCAGGTATTGTTAACAGATTTTTCTCTACAGGTTTTACAGGTAAAGAAATGTTGATAGTAACTGAATGAAGGGTATACTAATAAACTATGCAGAACTGTTCACCTGACCCACCACATGCCTGCAAATGACAGCAGGATAGGTACACACAACATGCACACTTCCTGATACATGTCTCTCAAGTGTCACACTGTCATGGCTAGGGAGTCACTGCTGCCAATATCCCTGGACACAGATAGGAATTCAGTAGAAGTATGCCAGTTGCACACTCACATTAAGCAGTTCCAGGTACCCCTTCTATGCCAGATATGTAACCCTGACATGTACGAGTCCCATCTAGTCACGTTTCCAGAGTTGTCACAGTTTGCTCTATACCATTCCAGGCTGACAGTTTAATAGGTATGTTTGTGCTATAGAAGCTATGGGCCATAGGTAGATATAAAGTGAGTGCAGACCCACAGAGTATTGAGCAGTAGTGTTGTGGAAAATAGAAGCATAAACAGTTGTTAATGGACTTTTTGTCTCTCACCCTACCCCTCATCTACATCAATAATTATTATTCATATACTACCGGTATGTTGTTTTCCAAACCTAATGCTGGGACTTGTATTCTATTATTGTTGATATATTTGATTGGTTGCATGTTAACATACCTCGTTCAAATACCATTGTTGGTGGCCTGTTACCGTCAGTGTTACCGGCATGCTGTTGCTATGCATACTGCTGTTCCATTTATGCATGTGTTCTGTTTGCTATGCAACTGTTTCAGATCTGTTTTATGGGGTTAATTGGAACACCCACACATGCTGGTATAACTAATCTTGAAATGTGTTGTGCATGACTAAATAACATATTTTGTAAAACCTCAACATCATAGCACGATTGGGAAGGCAGATCCCAGCAGATCTGGTTGTCCTGCCTCATCTAGCCATGGAACCAGGCCTCAGCACATCTGGAACCCAACCCAGGACTTTCTCATCCATTGGTCTTGCACCACCTTTGGGTAGAACTGCCTCAGAGGACAGGGTCCGCTAACCCCTGGGAGCGGGCGTGGACCGGAGCCTGTCACCTGCAGTCACTTCTGGGGTTAGGCATGCAGCACCATCCAAGCAGAGTTGGGTGCAGCTGCTCCAAATTGAGGGCCACCTGGTGCACATCAAGGAGCAGGCTGCCCCTCCTGTCCAGCCCCCAGAACAGCCACCTTCGGGGCCATGAAGGTGCAGTAGTGACTGCTCATAGGTGGGGACCTCAGTCCAACTGTATCCATTTAGGGGCTCATGGGCTTTGGATTCCCAACCAGCCTCCCCGTCAAAGATATTTTCCCCTCTCATGTGTCATATACCACCCCTGTCTGCTGTCGTGTCTGTCTTGTGGGTCTGCAAACCTACCTCCCCAACATACCTACAGCCCTTCCCCAACATCCCACTCTCACCTTAAAAAAAGGCATCTGTCCCGCAAAACAAGCATTACCCCATACATAGCTCTACATTTTACCCCCATGTACAGTGAAACTAATCAATAAACCCACATATTATTCTGCAAATGTCTGTTGCCAACACCCCTCCCTGTGGGGTGTGAGGCTGTAAATTCCAAATTCTACACATTATTCACAGCTGTTGCTGCAGAAGGAATGTAGAGCTATGGTCCTTCTCTACACCCATACTGCACATCCCTAGCTGCTTTTCCTAATGTTTTACCACCTGCTTGCCCCCATTTCACCACTTTCCTATTACCCTTTTTTCTTTTCTGTAATTAAAGTTAGCGTGGGTGTAAGCAGGAGTAAGTGGTGCTAAGTGAAGCTAACAGCGCTTAACTGTCTGTTAGCATCACTTAGCTCCATGCAAAACCATGCAAACCTGCTTACATGCATTTAAAAGTGCCTTAATCACTCTGTCTCCATCAGCCCTTGTTCTGCCCAGCAACAAAACAATCAGCACTGCCAACTCGTGAACCCAGGATGCTGTGCACTACAATCACAGCAACATACACCATCTGAGCAGTAGGAATTTGTAATGTTTTTACAAACATATCATGCACAACATTCATTTAACATAAGAAGAAATTATATATCTGTAGTACTCCTATATACATATATATGTATATATAGTTACCAATATTTCTCTGTCTCTCTCTCTTTATATATATCTATATATATATATATATATATATATATATATATATATGTGTGTGTGTGTGTGTGTGTGTGTGTGTGTGTGTGTGTGTGTGTACATGTATATAGCTTCATACATAGAGATATATAGATAACCAACCTCTTACTGCAAGATATCTGCAAAAACCCTGACAAAGTGGGGGGATAAAGGTCAAACAATAGTGACATTTTTGAAATATGGCTCTCATAAGTGTAGAAGTCTGCTAGAGTGACATGGTTTGCTTTAACATACAATTCCAGACAGATTCCAGGTCTAAAACACAAATTAATGTCATTATTTACTGATGTAAATGCTCACATCATCCCAGTAATTTCTCAGAAACCCACAACTGTTATGGGCAACAGACCAAACATATGAGCCACGCATCTGGACAGTGCCTAGACATCTGGACAGTGGAGAGGTATGACCACAGTGATGTAAAAGAATGGAAAAAACAATGACAGCTACCAACCATGTCACCCAACACCTTCTCAACCACAGTAAGACCAACACAATGCTACCCCAATTCAGCTCTGGGCAATTACACATATATATCCGAATATATCATGCACTACAGGAATGGAACTGTAGGGAAAAGCAGATAGTGGTGCAAAAATGTCCATCCACAACCATTTGCACCACAGTTACAGCAACATGCCAGTATCCCAAAAGAACTCTAGAGTAGAATGACTGTTTGAACAAACATATCCTGATTGCCAGTCACACACTACACCAACGTATACTGGCCCATCTAACAGTGTACTGGGAATCCTGAGGTGTTACAGGACATTTCTCAGTCTGCCCCTACAAACATACACACATGATAGACCACCAGCAGCTATAGCAGCATGCACAGTCAGATAGAAAAAGGATTTATGACACCTACATCTGCTACTCTCTCTACTCAGCCCAACAAACATCTACATACAACACTGCTATACAGTCTTGACAGTCTGTTCACAATGGCCAGACATACATAACTCTCATATGTTCAGATTTCCACAGAATAGCCAGGGTGTGAGACCATATGCATGGCCACTGCCTTATACCACTTCCAGGAGTCTGCTAAGTGAATGGGATGATACCTAGAGTGCAGTCACTAAATAATGATATACCATATCTCTGGACCTCTTACTGAATGACATCTGGACAAAGCATGACATACTTGGTGGACAGGGGGCTGGAAGTGGGACATATCTCACATAATGGTGCTACAAACTGAAATAGTTGCTGGTGTCACAGGCTTTGTTGCAACATAGCATCCGTGAAGGATATGATGTCGGAAACACCAATGGATGTCAACAGTTACTGAGTACAATCCTCACATTATCCTACTAATTCCACAAAAACAGATATTGTTTGAGGAACAGACCAAACATATCAGGCAAACCTCTGGGCAGTCTGTGGACATCAGGACAGTTGAGAGGTATGTCAGAGAAATATCACTGTCAGACATCACATCATGCAGAAAATGTATGTCCAGATGAACCCTTTTAATCTAGCAACCTTCTATGTGTTTATCATTACTACTGACTTAAAATCTGTACCCAATTCTGGAGCTTTGTCCCCCATGTTGTTGGGCTGTCTCCACATGTCCTATCCTGAGACAGTTTCCCACCTACTGTCTGTAAAGTTGTAGCCCCCATACCTCCATAATGTTCTCCATACTAGCAAGGAAAAGGGCAAGGCCCACACGAAGGATGTAATTATAGCACTGTGTTGCTATGGCACTGGCAAATGGAAAGACAACACAGCTCCTCTGGATGCAAGTAGCAAAGTGTGAGACAATGACTGATGCACAGGCCATCACCTGCTTATGAGCAGCACCTACAAAAGGCAAGCTACTGCCTATGCAACACAGGTCTAAACCCATCTACACAAAGACAGACTGTGATTACACAAACCTAACCATTTGCATTGTTGTGAGGAAACTCTTCAGCACTACAACAGGTATGTAAGTTTGTAATGGAATACAGAAGGGAATGCAATGATGTCAAATGGGACATTAAACACTAGGCCTCAACAAGACCAGCTGGACTCACATGCTGCTGTCGGCACCTATGGCCATTCCCGCTTGCCCTGTCTACATTGACATGGAGCACATCTCTGGCCCCTGAGTCACCCCAGCAAAGGTCAGCTCATGTATGACTACTACTAGAGTGTCTGTTGTCCAATACTGAGTGTGTCACTGCTAGGCCAGCTACCTGAGATGTTGTAATTATTCATATGTCACCTGTGAATACTACTTTGATGCATATGCTTGTCCTACAAATGTAAGAGATGTATATAGGGTATGTGTGTGTTGAACTGTATGTGATATACTGAGCCCAAACCTGACAACTGTCCAGAGTTTTGCAGTAATGCTTCTTGCACCAGTCAGTAATTGGGTGAGTGCCTCTTGGGGATGCTCACATCAGTAGGGGAATATAAGACAGTGGCCAGCTTATAAGCATCTGTACACCTTGTCAGCCACAGACCACTGCTTGTGTTCTGTACCTTATATATGTATATGTCAAACAGCTGTCTCATATTTGTAGACAATGCCTCAGACGGTTGTGCATTGTCTGGCACATCAGTGGCAACCCATTAAAGACTGAAGTCATAACATATTAGCATACATTTGATTGTCAGATGTCATATCCTGCAGAGGAGACCTGTGAATGCGACACCGTCTTTGCTGGCAAGTAAGTGTGTTTCAGCAAGATTCATAAAGTGACACTATTTACTGGCCTTTGCCCACCACTGATGTGTGCCTTTGTGCAGATGACTTTCTCTAACAGCAGCTAGGTATTTTACCATGAAACTCATGTCAATGCAAGTGTACCTTGGCCTGTAGGATGCTGACATTTGTGCAGTCATTGACACCTGCTTTGTAGCTGTGGAGAGCACACCATCCTTGCCATGTCACTCATCCCATCACATGTTTAGACCCCAAATTGAGGCCTGCAGAGCCACAGGAGGTGGAGTGTTGAACATTAGCATACATATACACACCTCCAGACTGGCCAAACAGTATGACGCATGGGAGACATCCCGAGTGCAGTTAGTTGACAAAACACCTACTTAAATCATAGCTAGCTTCAGGCCTCCAACCTTGACTATGGACATCCACTACACCTATTAGGACCTGCTGGAATCTGTCAGGACTCAATCATCTACCCTGCTCCTGGGTGACTTCAAATACCCAACCATAGTGTGCATGACCTATGTCACCTGAACATGAACGCACATAGATTCCTTGGCTTTGTCAATGGCAATGCAGTGGATCAGCCAGTCAACACTCCTAAAATAGGTGGAAATATCCTGTACCTCATCCTAACCAACATGTGTAGCCACTGTAGCACACCTACAGTGCCATTTTCCTTGGTAATATCTGACCACATAGCTATCACTGTTCAGGTCACCATCTCTCCTGTCCCCTACCCATTTACAGTGTCAAACAGAATGAACTGTACACAAATGACTATAAATCTCCTCAAAGCAGGTAGAAGTAGCTGTACAACCAATGTCCCATTTGTTGCAACTAAGAGCAGTGTCCAGGCCCACACCACAATACTATGTGAGCACCTACATAGCTGTATGGACTCAGCAGATCCTGACAGGGCAACATCATCTTCCTCAAGGTAGGGTTAATGTCTGTAGTGGACAGCAGCAACTGTTTGACATATACATATATGAGGTACAGAACACAAGCAGTGGTCTGTGGCTGGCCAGGTGTACAGATGCTTACAAGCTGGCCACTGTCTTATATTCCCCTACTGATGTGAGCATCCCCAGGAGGCACTCACCCAATTACTGACTGGTGCAGAAGCATTACTGTAAACTGAATGCCAGGAGAGGCATCAGTCCCCCTGCTGTGGCAGATGTCAGTCACATTAAGTATGACAGTAATAATGTACTGAGCATGCAATCAGGTGTGAGGCAGCTTGTGCACTGAGGTTGGTAGCAACTGACAGTTTCCCACTGTGTGGGTACCATTGTACGGAAGGCTGTCTACATGACCCACCTCACAAATATGGGTATGTCATCCAGGAACTAGGAGGCCACAACATCCATGTACTCCACTCTTACCAGACGCACTACCAAGTACAACTGCTCCTTTAGCATGTACCTTGCCAAGCAAATGCAGCAGTTGCAGAGACCACAGAGGTTCCTCACCAGGCAATTCCAGAGTCTGTAACACCTACCCTATACAGGTAGGCTGAAAGCCCTCTCACTCTACTCAGTCTCATACAAACTGATCATGGGTGACCTCTGTCTGACATACAAGGCCATGTCCAAACCAGCCGTGATGGCATTTCTGCATATCTGAAAGACATATTGCACTCACACATCATGCACACAAGGTCCTCACCTGGTCTGTGACATGTATAGTACTTATTGGTGGGATAGTGTGATGTCCCACACAATACACTGTCTGTAAAATACACTCCCTCCCCATGTCTAGCAGAGTACATGTATGGCCCTCTGGAAGAGGAAGCTGGACGACTGCATGGGAAATGGATGGGACATCCCTGGGATCCTGTGTGTGCCCCAGATAGACAGGGAAAACAAGTGCTGGCTTGGAAGGAGTATGGGTGAAATTCTGGGCTAGGCTTATAAGGGCATCAGGGCCAATAGCCTGGTATCATCTTATGAGGCTATGCACCTAGTACTTCACATGTGTCCTGTATGTATTACAGACTGTCCTGCAGTGTAGCATGGAATGAATCCCTGTGAGTCTGAACTGTGTATAGTCCTGTCCCCTCATCAGTTGTCATCACATATTGTTACACCTTGTCAGTGTTAATGATCTGTATAGCAATAAGTCTGCTCTTACAGTACATGCATATGCACTTGGTGACATTGTATAGCTCAGTCCAATAGCCTTGGTCTTGCCAAGAATTACCATTATGCTACTAGGCCCATCACACAGTAGGATTTGTCACCCTTTGCTGTGTGCCGGACAGTAGCAGTGATAGATATGGATTGTGGCAGGCAGAGCTACCATAGGGTTGGCCCAGAAGGGCCCATAGGTGTCACAGGTGTGCCAGACTATACCAGGAGTGTGTGTATGCATGTGTGTGTGTGTGTGTGTGTGTGTGTGTGTGTGTGTGTGTGTGTGTGTGTGTGTGTGTGTGTGTATGTGTGTGTGTGTGTGTGTGCGTGTGTGTGTGCATGTGTGCATGTGTGTGTTTGTGTGTGTGTGTGTGTATGTGTGTGTGTGTGTGTGTGTGTGTGTGTGTGTGTGTGTGTGTGTGTGTGTGTGTGTGTGTGTGTTTGTGCGCGTGCGTGTACCAGCCAACCTCATAGTGCAGGTATTAATTTATATATGTTGTCTTCCCCTCACAGTTGGCATTGGGGGTCGTAGTCCCTCCCACATGGAACATGATGTCAGTGTCTTTGCAGACTCTGACATTTATGATAGTAATAGTGAGGCACAAGCGGTGTTGTCAGGAGCTGAATCTGTGCCATGGGTTGGCATCCCATTGTTGCCCACAACATCCCCACACACAGTCACGATGCCCACACATACCCAGTCCCCAGTGGCCACAGATAATGGACAGTTGGTGGGTGGTAGCATGGAACAGGCTAGTGTGATGACTATGGCACATGTGAGTGTAGACACTTGCCATAGCCGCAGTGCAGGCGAGGTCAAACACAGTACCACCAGCACTACCAAAGGATGGGTGCTGTCCACACCACTCTGCAGCAGGCCATGGGCACATGGTCCTGGCTGGTCCCATCAAGGACACAGATCCAGCAGACTGCAGTCACCATCGTGGAGTAGTACTGCATCTAGCCTTGGTCTGGTGGTGCTGGTGAGACCCCTGGCAGGACTAGTTCACATGTCCATGGCCTGAGACGATGAACTGTACACCCTGCCATGTACAGTCCACAGCTGTCCAACATACTCCTGTGTAGGGCAGCCACAGGGCATGACTGTGTCCATACAAACACACACACATCACCATAACAGCCAGGTCACCTCCAGACAAACCACCTCTGCACAGCCCATTCATAGAACACCCATCCAAACACACACATGATGTCAACTGTATGGCCCAGCCTAGGCCTCTGACAAAGCCACACAACACCCTGTGCATATGATGATACCTGGCCACATCCCTGTCATCCATACCACTGATGGAGGGACATGCTACGATGCTTCTGATGCATAGGGTGAATTAAGTACAGTTTAGCTATGTAATGCTGTATAAGGTGCTGTCAGCTCACATTTGGAATGGGTACACTTCAGAGTGTGTGTACCTTTTCAGCTATGATGCATTGTTGGTGTTAGTAATGCAGACTGTCTATAGTCTCACATGCTGCAGTCTGTTTGTGTTCTAGGTGTCTGTGTGTCAGCAAGATGTGACCCTGCAGACATTGCCAATGAGGGGTACTGCAGAGTGGTAACACATCAATTATGTCATAGCCGAGGTACAGCTGTATATGTACACATTTACCAGGTGTGTGTAACAGTTATTGCATGTTCTACAGAGATTATAGGGCTGAGAGGTGTATACAGGTAAGGAAGTAAATACTGTGGGAAGAATAGCCAGGGAATTGTTATGGCTAGGCTTGTATAGGCCCTAGGGCTGATAGCCTAGTACCAACCTATGAGCCTATGAACCTATGAAGTCTATGGTGGTTGACATCAGCAGCTCTTGTAAAGTGGACAATGGTAAGTGTAGTGGATGGAACACACCTGAAATTGGTAAAACCCTCACCCCCAAAGGATACTATGTCGACCAAACAGACAGGGAATAGTGTTCCCACACACACACACACACACACACACACACACACACACACACACACACACACACACACACACACACACACACACACACGCGCACAGGATCAGAGTTGCCAATGTTGGGTTTGGAACCCCTACCCATCCAGTTAGTGGTAGTACAGTGTTGTGCATTTATCGCAGGTGGCACGGAACTAATAGTGTGATGAGTGTTCCAAGGTACCTGTAAAGTGAATAACATCACATGTCCTTGTGAGGTATGGCAATGGGGTGTGTACTGGGTGGGAAAGTACTCATAAATCTGTCACCTATGAGTCTACACACTCACAAACACTGCTATACACACCAATGCACATGCATACATTTGCCAGCACTGACATTAGAAGCCCTGCCTATCATGTTATTCATTCCATACTGTTACATAGCTGTTGCATGTGGCACAGGACTTATAGGGCTGAAGAGTGTTTACAGATACCTCTATGGTAGATGTAAACAGCGGGCTTCATAAAGTAGACCTTGGGATGTGTACTGGGAGTACCATTGCCTAAAATTGTAAACTACTGCCACCAAATGGATATAGTTCTCACACACTGTTCACACACACACACACACACACACACACACACACACACACACACACACACACACACACACATACACACACACACATACACATTTGCTAGGACTGAGATTAGAACTCTTACCTTTCTAATTATTGCTATTACAGTGTTATGCATTTATTGCACATGCCATGAAGCTTACATGGTGAAGAGTGTCCCAAGGTAATTCTAAGGTGAACACCATCACCAGGCCTTGTAAAGTATGGCAATGGGAGATGTACTGGATGAGAATGGACTCAAAATACTTTAACCTACAGTTATATACACTTTCAAACACAAATACCTCATACACACATTTGCCAGGACTGAGATTAGCAGCCCTGCCCATCTTGTTAGTCAGTTCATACTGTTACATAGTTTCTGCATGTGGCAGTGGGCTTATTGGGCTGAAGAGTGTCAACAGATACCTCTACAGTTGATGAAGAAAGTGGGCCTTGTACAGTGGACCTTGGGATATGTACTGGGAGTACCATGGCCTAAAATGTAAAACCCACTCCCGATGGATATAGTTCTCACTAAAACACATACACAGGATACAGTTCTCGCACACACATGCTCATTTTTCAGGACTGAGATTAGAACCTGTACCTATCTAGTTATTGCTGCTACAGTGTTATACATTTATTGCATTCGACATGGAACTTATAGGGGGCAGAGTGCCCCATGGTTCTTCTAAGGTGAACAACATCACCAGCCCTTGTAAAGTATGGCAGTGGACAATATACTGTGAGAGTGAGTCCTCAACATGCTGTATCCTACAAATATACACACAAACACACACACACAAACATTCTCACAATTTCCAGGATTCAGATGAGAACCCCTACCTATCTAGTTATTGGCACTATAGCGTTATGCAGGTACTGCACACATCACGGGGCTTGTAGGATGAAGAGTGTCATAAGGTACCTGTAAAGGGAATAACATCACCATACCTTGTAATGTATACCAATGAGAGGTGTACTGGTTTAGGAGGGCCTCAAACTACTTTCACCTACATGTTTACACACTCACAAACACATTTATGCACACTAATGTACACATGCACATATGCCAGTACCGATATCCGTAGGTTCATAGGTGTGTACTAGGCAAATGGCCATGGAGCCTTTACAAGCCTAGCCCACAGGATTACTCTGGCATTGTGCCAGCTGATGTTGCTCCCCAGTGTGTCTATCAAGTATAGCAACTGGAGTGATCCCAGGATGAGATTTCTGATCCCATCCACTCATCTAGATTTCTCTTGCAGAGGGCCAGTGAGGTGCTCTCCTTGACATGTGAATGGAGTCTATTCCATATCATAGCCAGTCTCTGTCCCTCCAGTATGTTCTGTTGATTGTGTTAATGGGATTGAGGTCTCTGGGGCATGTGGTGTGGAGGGATTGGGTTTCTTTAGATGTAGCATGCCCAACAGAGCTGGGTCAGACATGGCTTTGTAAGTCAAGCAGAGATCGCCTCTAAATAGCCAATATGAGACAGAGAATAGTTAGAGTTATTGGAGTTTGTCCATATAGGACAAGTAATTGAAAAAGAAGCACCAGGTCATCAACGAAGGTGCACTAATAATCGAAAAAGAAGCACCAGGTCATCAACGAAGGTTGATGACCTGGAGCTTCTTTTTCGATTATTAGTACCTTCGTTGATGACCTGGTGCTTCTTTTTCGATTATTAGTTGCACCTTCATTGATGACCTGGTGCTTCTTTTTCGATTATTAGTACTTTCAGCACCTTCCACATATAGGACAAGTGTTTATGGCCTAGGATCCTCTTTGTGAGGTACTTTTGCAGCCTCTCCAATTGTTACAGGTATCTAGTGAGGTACATGACAAATGGGCTATTGTATTCGATGATTGGCCTAATGAGGGAAGAGTAGAGGGAGACAATGACCTATTTCTTCCTTGATGAAACACCCTTAGTAAGGAAATGTGCCACATAGAAGGACTTTCTGACCACAGTGGCAATGTGGTGGTCAACAGAGAGGTCACTGTCAACATGTGTTCCCAGTTGTCTTATAGCGACTTCTGTTTTCAGTTTACTACCATTGTTGTGGTCATTCATGGGCACCAAGTTTCTCCAAAAGGGGATGGCGACACATTTTCTGGTATTGAGCTTAAGTCCAGGGTTCTGACAACAGTCATAGATCTAAGTGAGGCCTTTCTGCAGGATGTCAACATCACTTGCAAAGGTAATAATAGCACCCACCTTACAGTCATCTGCAGACATTGTCAGCCAGAGTCCCTTCATGTTGGGCTGGACTTCAAAGGCATAGATACTGATCATGAGGGGACCCAGGACCAGAACCTGTGGTACTCCACTTGTGACTGGTCAGCAGTCCGACATGGAGTCCACTGCTTTCACATTATGGGTTCTATCTGTGAGCCTGTTTGCAACCCACCTAGTGCTATAGGGGTTGATGCCTGGCTGAGTGTGTCTATGATTCTTGAGTGTGGAATGGTTTCAGAGGATTAGAAGCCCCACTTCTCTTGTTCTTTATTCTATATTGTTACATACTTATTTCATTTGGCATAGGGCTTATATGGCTGCAGAGTGTCTACAGCTACCTCTACAATGGATGACAGCGGGCCTTGTAAAGTGGACATTGGGATGTGTACTGGGTGGACTACAACAGAAAAATTGCAAAACCTACCCCTCAATGGATATGGTTTCCAATCAAATACACATGCACAAAATACTGTTCTTGCACACACACACATTTGCCAGGACTGAGATTAGAACCCCTACCTATCTAGTTATTGGTATTACAGTGTTATGCATTTATTGCATGTGCCATGGAGCTTATAGGGTAAAGAGTGCCCAAAGGTACTTCTAAGGTGAGGAACATCACCAGCCCTTGTAAAGTATGGCAATGGGAGATGTACTTGGTGAGAAAGTCCACAGAATGCTTTAACTGACAGATATGCACACTTACAAACACAAATACTCTCACACACACATTTGCCAGGACTGAGATTAGAACCCCTACCTAATTAGTTATTTGTACTACAGTGTTACACAGTTATCACATGTGCCACATAGTTTATTGGGCTAAAGGCTGCTCAAAGGTACTTCAAAGGTGACTGACATCAGCAGGACTGCTAAAGTAGGGCAATGGGAAGTGTAATGGGTGTGAATGGGTTCAAAATATTTAACCTACAAACATTTACATTTGTCAGGAATAAGTTTAGAACCTCTACCTTTCAAGTTATTTATACTATAGTGCTACGCACTTCTCACACGTGCCACAGAGCTTATAGGACTGTGGGCTGCCCAAAGGTACTTCTAAGCTGACTGACATCAGCTGGACTGCTAAAGTAAATAAATAGGGTGTCTAATGGGTGTGATTGAGCTCAAAATCTTTAACAGCAAATGCACACACACACATACTTTTATATTTACCAGGACTGAGATTAGAACCCATACCTAACTTGTTATTTGTATTATAGTGTCATCACACGTGCCACAGAGTTAGAGAGCTGAGGGCTGCCCAAAAGTACTTCTTAGGTCCCTTGCCATAAACAAACTTTACAACAAAACGAAGAAACTGTTGCAGAAAAGAGGAAAATCCCAGGATGCAAAAAACTCCCTTACCAGCCTCAGTAAAAAGCTGAGATCCCTCATAAAATTCTCCAAAGCTAGTTACGAAAATAAAATTGCCAAAGATTCCAAAGACAACCACAATGCATTCTATAGTTATGTCAAGAATCTAAATGGAAATGCTCAGATCTGCTCTGAGCTACAACAGAATGGCATTAAATATACTGATCCCAATGATATTGCCAATATCCTGGCAGATCAATTCAGTGCAAACTTCACCTCCTCTCACCCCCTAAAGGGCTCATCTCAATACCAAAATATTGCCAAATTCCAGTAATAATGGCCACACAGGTAAAAATTACACTCTCCAAATCTAAGAATACAGCATCCATTGGAACAGATGACATCCCAGGCTGTGTACTACATGAACTACAAAATGAACTGGCATCTCACCTAAGTGTCATGTTTAATCATAGCCTCACCTCAGGCTTTGTGCCCACTGATTGGTGCACAGCTACAGTTATCCAACTCTGCAAGGGGGCTCCCTCTTGGATCCCAAGAACTACAGCCCCCTCAGTCTGACAAGCCTGATCTGCAAGGCCATGGAACGTATTATCATGGAACTTATAAACAAAGATATTGGCAACCTTCAAACACTGGACCCATGCAGTTTAGGTTCGTGAAGGGCCGATCTTGTCTCCTGAACCTGATTGACTTCTTCAAATCAGTCTCCAGAGCTGTGGACAAGGGTAGGGTGGTCCACACAGCCTATCTGGACCTCACCATGGCATTCAACACCATCCCCAACTCTGGAATCATAGATAAACTTACTAAGCTGGGCATTAATCCCTACGTCACTCGATGAGTTGTCAACTGCCTTAGTGACAAAACCCACACTGTAAAAGTAGCTGACTCCAAATCCAGCTCCAGACAAGTGACAAGTGCAGTACCTCAGGGTTCAGTCCTGGGACCACTCTTGTTTGGCATCTACTTCTCTGAAATACAGGCCAACACTAACAGACTCTGGCTAACAAAGTTTGCAGATGACTCCAAACTGGGAGCCATTATTGAATCCCCAAATTATGTGGATATTCTACAAAAGGGCCTTACAGAAACAGATGCTTGGTACCAGATCCATGGACTCAAGCTCAATGCCAAGAAATGTGTAGTTATCCCCTTTGGGATAAAAACATGTACCCATGAATTACCACATAGGTGGCAGTACACTAAACACCGAAAGTGTGATAAGAGACTTAGGGACACAGGTGGGCAGTGGTCTCACCTTCGATAATCACATCGCCACAACGGTCAGGACATCCTTCTATGTGGCATATCTCATCACTAAGGGCTTTTCATCCAGAAAAAAGGAGGTCATTGTTCCACTGTACTCATCCCTGTTTAGATCCATTATAGAATACAATGCCCCATTTGGTATGTACCTCTCAAAACACCTGCAACAACTGGAAAGGCTGCAGAAATACCTCACTAAAAGAATCACAGGCCTAAAGCAGATCCCCTATGCTGACCATCTAAAAAAACTCCACCTATACTCTGCCACATATCGTCTACTCAGAGGCCATCTCTGCTTAACATACAAGGCCATGTCAAACCCAGAGCTGTTGGACATGCTACACTTAAAGAAATCCCAATCCTTCAGAGACACATGCTCCAGAGATATAAACCTTGTCTTCACAATGAACAAAACATGCTGGGGGGATAGGTTCCTGACCCAGAGACTCCCCAGACTATGGAATAGACTACCCATACATGTCAAGCAGAGCGCCTCTTTGGCCCTCTTCAAAAAGAACCTTGATGATTGGATTGTAGATAGGAAATTCACACCGGGATCATGTCAGTCGCCCTGCTAGACAGGGGTCCAGGGAAGTAAATACTGTGGGAAGAAATAGCCAGGGAATTGCTATGGCTAGGCTTGTATATGCCCTAGGACTGATAGTCTAATACCAGCCTATGAACCTATAAGGTGACTGACGTCAGCAGGACTGCTAAATTAAAGCAATGGGAAGTATACTGGGTGGGTAAGGCATCATAATACTTAGACATACAGACACACACACACACACACACACACACACACACACACACACACACACACACACACACACACATACACACACGTACATGATATGATATTGCAACCCCCACCTCAGTATTATCAGACAATGATTCTCATCTTCATGCTGGCACATGCTAATGGTTACAACTGGTATGCTACTGTCTGCTGCAAGACATCACTATCTGCCATTCAGGATATGCCTGTGTATGAATCCCTCTGTGTGTGTGTGTCTCCCTGTGTGTTTTACTCTATCACTGTCTGTCTCTCTCTTCCCTATGTCTATGCGTGTGTATGCTTGATATATTGTAATATGTTGCCATATATATACATTTTGCTCTGATGAAGTTCGATTGTTACCAATAAAGCGAACGAAAGCGCTCAGCAAATAACAGTTCTGGCTCAGCATCTATTCATTGGAATTCTGTTTTTGTTTTTAACAGTTCGGAAGTTTTCAGTAGTATAAGTTTATTTCTTCCTAGTCTTATTCGGTTTTGTTTTTCTTCGATATATATATATATATATATATATATATATATATATATATATATATATATATATATATATATATATATATATATATATATATATATATATATACACATATATATATATATATATGTGTGTGTGTGTGTGTGTGTGTGTGTGTGTGTGTGCATCAAATGCAACAGATGCAGATATACCACCTATGGGCCACATAAAGCTGGCTGTGGGTAATCCTGTCTGATGGGTGTGTGTTAAGACAGGTAAGTATACATAGCTGTGTGTATGCAAAGACATCTACACAATATATATATATATATATATATATATATATATATATATATATATATATATATATATATATATATATAGAGTCTGTTGTGGTTTCAGACATGGGCTTTATTCTCCAAGTGTAGGAGCATGCCCAGTATGACCTTCTATAGTAAATGTGGGAATCAATTCTAGGAATTGTTGTAACTCCAGTCCAGGGTGTTGTGTGCTACAGCCGTACCTTGCAACCTGTTTGTGCAAGATATCTGGAGATAGGCTGCCAATACAGGGAAACAATGGCCCAAACATAGGGGGATACGGTAACTATAGCTCTTATTAATGTATGAGTTGCTTGAGTTACAGGGCTTGTTTTAACAGACATTTTCTGACTTATATAATGTTTGACACTGTAATGTATTGTGGCATTACCTACTGACAGATATTGTCAGCTCATCACAGTTATTTACCAGACAAATATGAGATGGATGATGCACAGACCAGTATTATGAGGCAAAGGCTAGACCTCCTTTCACAATCTGGCCATTTGGGAGATGTGACTACAGCTGATTGACTGATGAAGCTGTGTAAAAGGTGCAGCAAATTGGTGATATACTGGCTGTGGAGCCTCCTGGTTGTGCGGTATTCTTCTTACCTGAAAGGTCATATCCTGCTGTGGCCATACCTCTCAATGGTACAGATTCTCACAAATTATCCAAATTCATGCCTCACATATCTGGTTGGTTTCCCTTCACATTGTGGTTTTCTAGCAAGTTTGTTGCAAATCACTCAGGGTTGCAGTCAGGGAATATTGACCGAACATTAGAGTTTCAGACTTCACACCCTTCATGACATCCATGTTACTACACACCCCCTCTGTTATTCTATCACCTTTTTAACATTATGATAGCATTATTTCAAAAGTGTCTCTATGGTTGGGCCTTTACCACACCATTATGTATATTATGTATGGTTTTATCCAGATTTCTTGCTCTGTGAAGTTGAGAGGTATGCTACTAGCATTTACCAGCATAGCCTTTTATTTGCATTTTGTTGACTGTGTTATGTTGGTAGTATGGACCCCATGACATTCCCTACAACACCGCTATGGGTGAGGCATGGGCCTTTGCCAGAGGCTTATAGGCCATGTGAGACTGCTGCAAGCCATCTGTAGCAAGGCAGTATATTCTGTCACTCATATGTTCCCAGGCTGCCAGGCAGTGGATCCCCCTGGGGCGACAATGGTAAGTGAGTCAGGTGTTATTGACAATCACTTTCTGTTCATATTGATCCATCACTCTGGGTGACAGCAGGATGCTGCTTACGGATAGGGACATTACTGCATGAGACACATATTCAGCACACTGCATCATGTTTATCATTCTATAGTCCGTGAGGTACTTTTGACATCATTCAAACTGCCATGGACGAGGCTAGTGTGATATCTGTACCTGTTGTGTGGTGACTTGAGTGCATGTGTGATATGGCAGATTATGGCACCTGCCAAACAAGTAATCATGACTTTCTCCTTATCCTGCCTGGTATGTGGCGCATCTGTGTGTCTCACAGTGGAGTATTCAATGAGTAATATGTTGTGTGTATGGTAAGGCCTTAGTGTTTGCAGAACCCTGGTTTGTGTAGTATGCATGGTCTGTGGTGTGTAGGTTTGGGAGTTTCTCATTTGTTTTTGCCTCAGAGGTGTCCTTTACTTGGGGTTTGATTTGTTGTGGACCTCCACTTATTTCGGTGTGTGTTGTGTATTTGCAGGTGGTGCTTACTGACTCCATACACTGCATGGCACCTATGTTACTGGAAAATATGCTCTGGTGTGCACATTCTCCATTTGTCTGGCCAGTGTGGTTCCCCTCTCCCTTCTGTGTGTCTCTTTATCCTTCTGTAGTCTGGTCACAGGCTTTGCTCACAGTGGCTGCTGTTATGTATTTGTAATTCTGGTGTGAGCATGGTAAATGCCATAACATCACAAACAAGGTTGTGGACTATACACCTCTGAGCATACCTATTTGGCAGGTTGTCCATCATTGCACCACTACATCTTCTCGGATCTTCAAACAGTTTGTGTTACTATGTTATTATGTAGCTACATGTTGTCCTTGCTGTCAAACTGTCACTGACTCTGACATCTGGACAGGCCCACATATGACAGTCAGACGAAGGCCCACACATGGGGACAGGGTGTTGATACTGTTCTGCCATACATAGACAGTTGGGGGACCAGCTTGTTGCTTGCTTGCTTTCTGTTATGGCTGTGACATCTGCTTCTCCACTGTCTGCCACTGATGTTTTGACATTACCTTTTCTTGTTTTGCAAATACTTTGCAGGTGAATGCAATGTTAGGACAAGCAGAACAGATATATGAGGCATACTTGTGCTCCTTCTGTGACAACCTGCCATTCCAAGGGTATGGCTGTTGGCCACTGACATGTTGCCAGTGCTGACACAGTAAGGTGGCAGCCTTTTATGACCTGCCAGTGCACTGACCTTCAGGTACCTGCTGTGCTACTAGGCACCATACCTGCCTGCATATGAGAGCCAGACATCTGGACAAAGCCATAAGTAATTAGGTGACAAAGGCCTAAATATAGGAAACATTTCAACTATTGGCCTTACAAACCTAGTAATGTGATACAATAACAGATTTTGCATTAGCATGCATTTTCTATCGGGTATGAAGTCTGAGACACTACACCTCATCATTATTTTCTGACTTTAGATTTTTGTGGTTTGACAATGATTTGCCACATAACCACTATTTCATGATAAAGACACCACAGATATGATGTAAACCTCTCTACATTCTTCAAAAGGTCTGAACATTTTGGAGGTATGGTAGGCACTGTGTAGGTTACTCCAACCTGTGTACTGTTCATATGTGTGGCCCCCTGTCCATGACCTGTCCAGCTTACCAGCAGTAATAGATATTGACATCTGAACAGTGTGTACAACTCCAACCATAGGTGCAGCTGACATGCAAAATATTTGGCACTGTGATTCTTGGAACATGGCCCTGTCTACCACAGTACTGTACCTAGGCCACTAAGATACAACAGACAGGAGTAAGTGCAGGCCACATCCTGACAGTATTTCCCATGCTTATACATAGATCATTGACCCCTCCATACTGTGGACATGCAGAAAGTTATCCTGTTGATTGGCAAAGCCCTGGCAATGTGTGCTCTGCTGCTATTACCCTACTAACTTACATGTTACTGCATTTCTATGGGAATATGGGTGTGTGGGGTGGGGGGCACACCTGTCAATGGTACACATTTGCACATACTGTGCTGATATTGGCTTTACGTTTTGGTTCCATTTAGCATAGTATTGTGCCCTCTCTTGGAGAATAGAGGCATATCAATAGAGATCACAGGTTAGATTGTAATGGCATACAATTGAGTTTCAGACTTCCTACCCTTCAGAGAATTACCACAACTGCAAGACCTGCTGTGATATCACTGTGTAAGTCTGTAGGGGGGTATTCCATCAATGATGCCATTTGTTGGCCTTTGCCAGACATTCCTTTATGGTTTTCTATGGCTGACTTTTTGGATGAGTCTGAGGGGTGAGTATGGGATCCCCACATTGACATCCATGCATTTAACCTATGACCCCCCCTTATTTGGCCCCCGCATATAGTGCAGTGGGATTTCTCACCTTGGATAATACTGCATAGTGTGGGGAAGGCAGTATTGGGCAGATATTTCCTGGTGTCCCACATAGTTGTCAGTTGTCTGCTGCTACCCCAGTAGGCCAACCCATTCCCCTGCATGCATGCAGCAATACCATAGATATGCTACTAGAACATACTACTCCATTCATTTATTGTTTAGAAGACTGACTTACCTTGTGCCTGTGGCAGTTATGGGGAAGGTGGGTGAGGGTTGTCTCTGTTAGATGCACGCAGTACACTGATTATACAGGGTAAGCTACAGGCAGTGTGATGTGTATGGCATCCATTTTACTGTGTGTGTGAGTCAGAGTAAGGTATCAGTCCCTGTGTCCCTATTGTGTCAGTGTTTGCACTATGTGTTGCCACTTTGCCAAGGCCTGGGCATACTAGGCATGCCTCCATCTGCCTACAAGAGCAGGCTCAGGGGATTCCTCCTCCGAGTCCCTCTGTGCCTGTGGGGACCTTGGCAATGGTGGGAGTCTGTGTGGCCTTTCCTTGTGCTGTTCTTGTTGCAGCTGTTTCCACAGGATCATATTGTGTAGCATGGCACATACTATGAACAGGTGTGCACATGTGGATGGAGAGTACTGCAAGGCTCCACCAGATATGTCAAGGCAGCATAACCGTGACTTGAGCATCCCAAACACACATTCTATAATGATCCTGTTTTGTGCATGTGCCTCATTATGGCATTCTTGATTGGGAGTGTGTGCATTTCTGATGGGTGTCATTATCCATGGCTTCAGTGCATAGCCAGCATCGCCCACCAGATGGCCATATGGGATGTCCCTACTGGCAAATTCCTGGTACAGCTGTGATGAATGCCAGATGTGGGAGTTGTGATAGCTTCCAGGACTGCCAGCACACACATTCATGATAATGCTCTGTGCATTGCACACAACCTGGCAGCTGATGGAGGGGAAGCACGTGTGGTTTATGTAGACCCTACCCTGTTAACCAGGTGGTGTTTTGATGTGGATGTGCATGCAGTCTATCGCACCCAGTACATCTGGGTACTCTGCTACTTGGTGGAAGAGATGCATATTGCTGGTCTTCTCCTCAAGGGTGTTGGGGTAGTAAATGTGCTCACCAGCATGTGGTAGCATGGCATCCAGGAACAGGTGGAGTACCCTGGATCCAGATGCCTGTGAAACTCCTATCATGTCCCCAGTAGGTGTTTGAAACGTACATGTAGCTAGTATTCTTAAGGCTATACATACTTTGGAATCCACTGGGATGGCTTCTCCTCTGTTGGCTCTGGGTCTGAGTTGAGGCTGGCACAGCTCAATGATTTGCTGATGTATGTCTCTGTCCACCCTGTAGAAATCTACTATCTTCAGATCATGTACCCCTAGTAGGTTACCCTGGGTCTGAACACTCTTCTCCTCCTCCTCAGTCTGAGGGGGCTGTGAGCATTATCCTGACATACTGATAGATCAAAGCTACAGCAGCCCCTAACATGTTTTGGTTAAAATTCCCCTGCATGTGTACACCAATGGTGCAATGTTTGTGGGAAAACCAGACTGAAAGGTGTTTGCACAGTTTATACTGCTGTGCTGCAGATGCTGTCTGTATGATTGGTTGGCTATGATACATTCCACTTGCTCACTATTTTATTTGTACTTGATTGCCTTTATTCTGCTATTTGCCTTTTTTTTCTTTTTCCCCTTCCCATTTCTACCCCTTTTAAGCCCCGAGGCATGCCGTGTAATCCTGGTGCCCAGATGTAAACAGTCCTGCTATTTCTGGGGGGGGGGGTTATTTAGCAAAGGTAAACAATGAGAAATGGCCCTCCACTGGATACAGACATGGTCTTCATTTCATGGAATACGTCAATACAGCCTCAGACACATCCCACTGCTTAGCTGTACTTAGCTAAGCTCAAATGTGAGCCGTGGAGCTCCAATGTGATTACACCAAGCATGACACCCCCCCTTTTCATGTCACCTACTTCTCCTGCTTACACCACTGCCTTACAGCTCCCACACGGTTAGGTGCAGCCAGAAAATGATCTCCCCTTTAGTGATTCAGTAAAATTTGCTCATTTGCATACCCCACTGCCTTAGTCCCTGGTTACACCACTACACCACAGCCTTCCTCCGTAGCAAACAGTGTTACCTGTTATTGTGTTGATTCTGCATCCCATAGACTATAATAGCAAAATGCAGATTTCACTTAAAATTGCTTTTTCACCTTGTTTTTTTTTTTTATTTTCGGCATGATCCCATTTGCGAGCCACTGCCCTATGCTTAAATGGCCAAGATTGGCCCAAAAAAATAAGCTTTGATTTTTATAATTTTGCAACCCTTTTCCATGCCAATGACCATAAATTTGGCCATTGGCATGCCTAAGGGGTATAATACATGCCTTACTTTGAGCTGTTATGCCTCCATTTTGATTTTTGCTGAAATTTATTCGGCTAGTAGCCGAATACATTTCTGTACCTCACACTATTCCCGCATGGATGCCTGCCTGCTTACTGAATCACTAATTCATCTCATTTGCATGGTTTTTACCAGCAAATTAGGTAATTAGCATTATTCAGTGGTGTCTATGCGGGAATAGAGCTGCCAGGCTCATGCACATCCCCAGGCTTGTTTATTGGATCGCTTGGCGGCCATATTCTGTGCAGGGGCAGCTGCACTATTCTTACACTCCGTGTAAGCTTTATTGACTCCTGGGGAATATCTTTTAAACAATGTCAATACAAACTCTCTGAATAAACTAGTCTATACCCCAATAAGGAGTGATAAAATTCTGGAATTGTTTCTTACCAATATGGGGCTATCTTTGCTCCCCAACAGTTGTTACTGCTTTCCTGGTGACATCAGACCAGAAATCAGTCATGTTCACCATAAGACTGAAGCCAGAAGTATTCTGCATACATAACGGGGAACTCCAGCCCCCAGTCAAATCAACCAAAGACAGATAACAATAGTCATCCAGGTGAAAGTAAAAAAACAAAGCCTTCTTTAGCTATGTTAGAAACCTCAAAAAGAATGCACTGCATTGCACAGAGTTAATAGTAAAGGATGTTACATACTTGGATCCAGAGGACATAGCCAGTTTACTTGTAGAAAAATTTAGTTCAAACTTCACCTCCGCTCCCATCCTATATTCCCCAATTACCTACCTGCATCTAGACTTCCCTTTCAAATCTCCCAGTCGCAAGTTATTAAGGCGCTATCCAAGATCCTAAACACTACTTCCATAGAGCCAAAAAACATAGCAGACTGCCTACTGGTAATCCTGAAAGAGGATTTGTCAAACACCCTACAGAAGATATTCAGTATCAGCCTCCAAAAAACCTTCATAATGAATGAATGGAGGACAGTAACAATCATCTTTTTCTTCAAAGATGTTGTGCCAACTGAGCAAGGTAATTGTTTATTGTCTTTCTCTAACACATATGACAAGCAGGGGGGGGGGGGAGTTATAGATCAGAACGTGTGTTTGTATCTTTAAGAAGCATTTCCAGATGTAGCACGTGCATATAAATTCTGAGCACATGCAGTCAGCAGTACCATTTTGAGAGAACAGCCAGATTGTTAACATGTATGAGTGTGGTAGTCAGTCTGTTTATACGTTTATTTAAGTTTATGTTACAAAGCCTCATTCCTGAGGTTTTTGTGTATAATAAAGTTGCTTGAACTGAACCCATGAATGTTTATTTTATCCTGACCAGACGAGCAACAGGGTTTCGTTTAGATGTTTTAATACATAGAAACACATCAGGATGGACAGCAGCATAATAAAGTATGAACAAACTAGTTAACAGACAGACCTTACAGATATGCATGCTTACATCTCAATAGCTTACTACAAAATGGTAGTCTAGCTTGCACTTGCTCAGTATTTATACACTTGTGCAAGCCCTTGGTAGCTTCTTAAAGGTACATACACACATTGATCTACATTCTCCCTCTTAAAAAGATTGCCCCTTGTAAAAACAATATTAGAGCTAGACATGCATTACTATAGACATTAGAAACAAAACACAATGTTCATGTCCAAGTTGCTTCATATCTGTTACAGGGTTTAGAGATGCAACCATATCTTGTAACATAACAGTCTGGATCTAATTTAGCAACAGGGACAGTCTGCGGTGCACAACTCATATCAGGAACATCTGGATTTGTCACAAGAATGAGAATGTCCTCTGGAACTTCCTCTGGAATTGTTAACACCAGACAAATCCCTCTGAGATAAAGAGTCTTTTTCATAGGTTATATGCTGTGGTATGGGCTCAGACACTAGTCTCAAATGTTTCCTTTTCAGCCTAAAGACTGCTGTGATTCCACAATGTACGATATTGGCTCTGGACCAGTATTCTTCATGACACCAATCTGATCATAACCTTTGGACGTTTGCATCCTTACCACTTCTCCTTCTCATAATGGATTGAGCAGTTTGATGGTTTTATCATAGTAAGACGTCTGGGTTAAAAGCGTCTTCAACAGATTGGCTTTCACTGACCTGTTTTTCTTGACACATGGAACCATCAATTGACTACCAATTGGTAATGTGGTTCTGGTTTGTATTGACAGAAGTCTCAGAGCAGGTAAACCAAGATGGTTATCATGACATTTCTGAGATTCAAGAGGTTCATGAAAACATCATTATTATCTTGTTTTGACTTCTCTAGCAACTGTTTTGCACTTTGAACTGCACATTCTGCCAAACCATTTGACTGCGGATATGTCAGAAAAATATGTATTAGTGTACGTATTAGTAATATGATTAGTGCATTTAAGGGTTGAAAAGGGTTAACACATTTATTCTATTTCACACTGCATAAAATCTGTACAAATTGCAGAAGCTTTCTAACCTTGTATTGTCATGAAATATGCGCAGCTATAATCTTTGCTTATGCTTTGGAAATTTACAGGGAAGCAGATAATTTCTGCTTGTGTCAGGAAAATAATGAATAGATGTATCACTTGTATTAGACTTAGACAAGGAGTTCCACTTGTGCTGTGAGAAAATACACAGCTGCAGAAGCTATATATAATCAGAACAAAGACTGCTTGAAAATATGAACTGCAATCAGCATTTGCTTGTGCTTGAGCTAGAAAAGTACCTTGAAATGTAACACATGTATTAGAGCTACACAATAGAAGCTTGTAATGGGCTAGAGCCCACCAAGGCCAGGTTGTTTTTCTCAAAATGTTTTTTCATAAATCCAGTCATGTCAGCAGAAAATCTGAGTAACATCTGCTGTAGAACAATACTAAGAGTTGTGTTTGATTAAATCAACCACAGAAGGCAATGTCTTGTAGAACAGTATAAGAATAGCATACTTCCTGTTAGTAGTTAGGCAAAATCCTGTATTTGCATGTTTTTGTCTCCTTGCAGCAAGTTATTAAATGTGCCTTATCTGAACCTTACGTGTATTAGTCTTTGAAGTTTTTCCTTTGAAAGATTGGTCCTTCGGACCGGAAACCCTCACTCCTCCTCGGATCAGACAGGCCAGGTGGCTTGAAACTGTACGGGGAAGAAACCACATTGGTTGTTCTTATTTGAAAAGCCCTCTGACTGAATTGTCGTACAAAAGAGGCCAGCTACTTTCTGATCTGCGACTGAAGGATGGGTTTTTCACGAACCAGGTGATCAATCATGAAGGCTCAGGTAAGGTGAATCTACTTTTTTCTGTATTTAGATCAGGGACTAGATTTGTATTGTTTTTGTCAGGACTGTATTTTTACAAGTCAGGGACAGAAAAGATTACTGTCTTGTCATAGATCAGGGAAAACAGAGTAGGTAGGCAGTCATTCTGAAGAGACTATAACAAAATCCGTGGTACCACATTAAAAATAAGGAGTTACGTAATGATTAAAAAGGGTAGAACAAAATGGGTAATAATTGCACAAAAAGACCCCAAAATCCACTGTTAACCGAAGACGCAAAATACATGCAGTCACAGTGTGTTGATAATATTAAATACTATTCAAAATGGGTTGATAAGTATGAATTTGATGGTAAATTAGAAAAATCCTCGCTTGTAAAACTTGTCAAAACAGCTTAAAACCGATTCCAAAGGTCAGGTAAAAAAGCAGCGCCAATTAGGAATTCCTCAGGCACACAGGTGGATTGAGGAGGTAAACTGTAGGGAACAAAAGAACAATAATAAATCAAAAGCAATGTTTTTAGATAAGGAGGACAATAACTTAGTAATAGCATCGGCCCCTCTGCCTCCTTTACCAGAATATGAAGCACGTGAACAGGTTATTCCACTCCCACGATATCCTGCTGTCACTGAAAATAGAGACATTACAAAAGCAAAACCATTTATTAGAGATCCCATCGAGACCAGGTCTCAAACACGGGCAGGTTACTCAAAAGGGGACATTGAATTATATCAAATGGGTAGGAACTCATGATCTATGAGTGAAGAAGAAATATGCCCACTTATAGAAGTACCTAATCCTCAGGCAGGGCAAGAAGGTCAGGACCCAACTATTCTAGTGTATAGACCCTGGACTCCGGAAGATATCCGGAAAGCCACTGAGGGAATTCCCCATCTAAAAGTTAATTTCATAAAGTTCTTAGAAGATTTACAAGGAATGAGGCTAAGTTATAATTTAAACAGAGAAGAGGTAGAAAAAGTAGTCAGACAAATTGTGGGACCAGATTGGCACATGATTAGTGGCAACTGGAATCCCCGTGACGCTGCACACAGACTCCTCCCACATAGCAGCGCAGAACTAGACAACAGAGTAAAAGGTCTTACAGACCGCATCTCTAAGAAATGGAAGCCTAGGGCAGAATGGACTTGCATTAATCAATGCATCCAACAAGAAGGTGAAACTATTGACAGATATTATGCCAGACTGTTAGAATGTTTTAATAACCATTGTGGAATGCAGGTTCCTGACGATCAGACACAAGATTCCCCATATGAGCAGCAGTTAAAGAATGCATTTTTGAAAGGCAGCATTGCACCCATAAGCAGTTTTATTACAAAGCACATGGTAGATCATCTTACAAGCAGGTTACAGTCATTACTTGAATATGCTAGGCATGCCAAAAGGCATTTTAATAGCAAAAAGAAAAAGAAAGCCCAAGTATTTTCTGCAGAAGATGGAGCAGAAGTTTATGTAGTACAGTCCAGGAAAAAGGGCAAAAGAAATGCCCAGGGAAACAAACAATCTGATCAGTGATCAGAGGACTTTAAAGGGCGAAAGAAAAAGGGTGAATGTTTTAAATGCAGTAAAAAGGGACACTTGGCAAGGGATTGCAAGAAAAACAAGAGGGCAACCACGGAGGAAGACAAGGAGGGTGAGGACTGACTATATGATAGTCAAGAATCACTAGAATGGGATAGCAGAGAAAGGGCAAATGAGATTGTGATAGAAGGAGTAGAGGATGTGACAGAAGAAATAGAGGAAGTGCAGGAAGTTACGGATAGTGAAGAAAATGAAATATTGGATTTAGCTTTATTGAGCTTAGAGCTCTATTTAGCAGACACAAAACCAGAAGTTACACTCTTGGTGGAAGGGAGGGAAGTCAAATTCTTGTGTGACTCAGAGGCATCACGGACCCTGATACATCCCTACAAACTGCCAGAGAATTCAGAGTCACCTGATTACATACTAGTGAAAGCAGCTAATGGACAGCTGTATTGGGAACCACTCTCCCATAATATTGCAATAACTGATCCTGTTTCAGGATTGACACAGAAAAGCAAAATTGTTGTTTCCGCAAAATGCCCAGTAAACCTCTTGGGCAGAGACCTTATGCAGCTATTTGGTATAGCAGAAGTTCCGACTATGCAGGGTATGGAAACACAACGACAAATTGATACCTTTGCAGTGCAATCGGAGGGTGAAATGTTATATTGGTACAGCCAGGACTTGGTTACGACTGGTCCAGGGGCAATGACCGAAGAGTTGATGAATGTAGCCATCAGCATGTTCCCCTCCCTTGACATTGATAAACAACATTTGTTGCACTGTACTCTGTTATTATTGTAGCACACCAGGATCTGATAAGGAATATGAGCAAGAATTGTTTAGAAATCGTGCAAAAATATTGATATTGTGTAATCTGTACTGGGACATGGAAGGGAACAGTGTAGCCAGCTGTTCATTGCCCCAGTAGTTCTTTGCACTCTATAAATCTAATCGATTACCACATGTTAGCTTAACTAAGAACAAGAATGTAAAATGGGTAGACTTAGGAGAAAAAGTCACGAGATGGGAAAAGCAGACAGAGTTAGAACTGTCAAAACAGTGAATACAAATGCAGAAGTTGAATTGGATAACTCAGACACACCTAGCCGTGAACTTACAGTCTAGCAAGGACAGCTGATTAGTGCTCCTATTAAAGGAGGAAGAGAATGCCTTACAGAATATACCAGAAACTCTTTGGTCAACAGGAAAGTCAGATGTAGGACTTATTCGTACAGCGGGACCAGTTACTATCACACCAAAGTCAGCATTTAGACCACAGAAAAGACAGTATCCCTTAAGAAAAGATGCAGAGGTAGGAATCAAACCTATTATAGCAGCTTTACTTAAGGAAGGGGTGCTGGTGGAATCTCCTGATTCACCATGTAACACACCCTTATTTCCTGTTAAGAAAGCGAATGGAGAATGGCGTATGGTCCAAGATTTACAAGCTGTAAATGATGCAGTAATACCAAGGGCACCTACAGTGCCAGACCCACACACCCTGTTGAATGATTTAAAATCTCAACAGAAATATTTTTCTGTGGTAGATATCAGCAATGCGTTCTTTTCGATACCGATACACCCTGACAGCCAATATCGGTTTGCATTCACCTTTCAGGGGAAAAGGTATACATATACGTGACTACCACAGGAATATTGTGAAAGTCCAATGATATTCTCACAAGAAATAGAAAGAAACTTGGCGGGATTTACCCCACCAAGAGACAGTCAGATTTTACTTTATGTTGATGATATCCTGCTGGCGGCCCCCACCCAGCAAGATTGCAAAGAAGATACCATAGCACTATGAAAATTTTTAGCCACTGAAGGACATAAAGTAAACAAAAATAAATGGCAGGTTTGGAAAAAACAAGTTAAATACCTAGGATATGTAATATCCAAAGAGGGTGGGACATTAGATGAGGACAGAAAAGTAGCGATTTTACAAGTGCCAAAACCCACTACCAAGAAGGAAATGATGTCCTTCCTGGGTACGACTAATTTTTGCCAGAGCTGGATTCCAAACTATGCCTTGGAATCTGCACCGCTGACTAACCTGATATATAAAAAGTCTATGGTAGCACGAGATTTGTTACAATGGACACCAGAAGCAGAATCTGCTTTCTGCAAACTAAAACACTTAATAGTGTTCTCATTAGTTTTAGGATTACCAAACTATCATAAACGTTTTTTCCAAACTGTAGATTGTAAGCAAGGTTATATGACATCAGTGTTGACACAACAGCATGGGGACAAGCAACACCCTATTGCTTATTATTCATCACAACTAGACCCAGTGGCAGAGTCTTTACCCCACTGTGTACAAGCAGTAGTTGCAGCTGCAGTGGCAGTACAGGCTTCGGCCTCAGTAGTTTTATTCCACCATTTCACTTTGAGAGTGCATCATGCAGTCACAATTATTTTACTGCCAGAGAAGGTAGCATATCTTTACCTTGCTAGGCATCTTTCCTGTATGACTATATTGTTGAGCCAACCTCATGTGACAATTGAACGATGCACGACTTTGAACCCTTCTACCTTGCTCCCAACCCCTGCAGATGGCACACCACACAGTTGCCCACAGGTGATTGAGCAAAAGACACTGCCTAGAAAAGATCTCACGGATGTTCCCTTGAATGATGCCGAAGTGACATACTATGCGGATGGCTCATGCAAAAGGGGTCCTGCAGAACAGAACCCAGTAGGATATGCAGTAGTTTCTGATACTGAGATTATAGAAGCGAAAACTTTACCACACAATTTATCTGCACAGGCAGCAGAATTGATTGCCTTGACACAGGCATGTACCTTAGCAAAGGGTAAATGTGTGAACATTTTTACTGACAGCCAGTACGCTTTTTCTACTGTACATGTTTTTGCGCAACAGTGGAAAAATCGAGGAATGATAACATCTACTGTTAAACCAATCAATCATGCACAGTTTATTTTAGATGTTTTAGAATCTATTCAGTTACCTCAAAAAGTAGCTTTTTGTAAATGCACAGCTCATACCAAGCAACAGGATAGGATTTTAAAAGGTAATGCGAGAGCTGATACAGCTACAAAACAGGCAGCTTCAGAAGTATTTCTTTTGAATGAGGAATTACAACCCTCTGTGATTTTAGACTTAGAAATGTTAAAGACAATGCAGACACTTACTACGCAGGCTGAAAAACAAAGATGGGTAAGACGAGGAGCAATTCTCGAAAAGGGGCTGTACATCTCTAAAGAAGGGAAACCGATATTACCATCTAATTTGTTTAGATATGCAGCTTTGTTGAGCCATGGGCAATGCCATGTCTCAACAGGGGGGATGGTACAGCTGGTGAACCAAGTGTTCACGACATATGGATTCTTAAACTACTCTAAAAAATTTTGTTTGATATGCCATATTTGTAACAAACATCATGCACAAGGGGCGTTAAAGCCCAAGCAAAGGAGTTTCCCTACACCACCGTATCCATTTCATACTGTCTGTATGGATTTCATAGAATTGAACAAATGTGAAAATAAGAAGTATTGTCTTGTCATTGTAGATATGTTTTTCAGATGGGTGGAAGCCTTTCCAAACAAAAATCCAGATGCGGCTACAGTTGCAAAAATTCTTGTTAAAGAAATTATCCCTAGATTTGGCATTCCGGAAAGGATCTACAGTGACAACGGTACACACTTTGTAAACCAAACCATACAGCAGTTAAGTAAACATTTTGGTGTTTCTTTAAAAAAATCATTGTGCATATCATCCGCAATCTGCAGGGCTAGTTGAGAGGCATAATGGGATTTTAAAGAGTAAGCTAAGAAAGTTAATAGTAGAAACAAAGAGAAATTGGGTGTACTGTCTGCCCCTGGCACTGTTGAGCATGAGAACTGTTCTGAATGCAAAAGGATTGACTCCTTTTGAAAAACTGTTTTGAAGGGCTTATTATATACCTCAGTGGAAACCTCTCATGCCCACAGACCAGGAAACCGACTGTACACTAGCAGAGTATATGAGAAATTTGTTGAATTCTAAACATCTGTTGCAGTCAAATTCTGTTTCAGATAAAGAACAAACCAGACCATCAGAAGTGGCAGTGGCTCCAGGAACCTGGATCTGGGTGAAGACAATAAAAAAGAAGAATTGGACGTCACCAAAGTGGGAAGGTCCATATCAAGTGCTTTTGGCGACACCCACTGCAGTCAAGATCGCAGAGCATGCCTTGTGGATCCACCTGATGCACTGCAAACTAGTTAAGAACTTTGAACTGGACAAAAGTCTTGTCACATGTCAAGAGCAAAAATGATAGAATCCAGAAAAAACAGGAATGCAGAACAACCATTTCCTCAGAAGTATTGCATAATCATCCTGTTAACTGTACTAGTGACAATAATCTTTTTGTTGTGGCCATTCCTTTTTCCAGCCACACAAACTGAACTGAATAAACGTGAAGTGTTACTCATAGACTGGCACCCAAACTTCAACACTTACCAGGCAATTAAATATGTGTATGCTGAGACTTTCAATGTTTCGAATTGCTGGATTTGCACAGCTTTGCCGACAGCATATGGGGGGTTATTAATGACTGCAGTCCCCCTAGGGGTCAACGAGACCTGGGAAAACTTGATTTATGATACCTCAACTGTTACATCATAAGATAAAATAGCATTGCACTTGTCTATTCCACAAAAGGGAACTGTGTGTTTTTATAAAAATGATACTGTTCAGGTGGGTTGGAGCAATTGCAATGTGACTGTTCCTTATGAATGTTACACTAAAGCTAACAATGCAGGTTCTTATTGTAATACAAACTATGATTCATTTTTTGAAATGATGCACAAAACAACGGATGAAGTAAATTGATAGAAAAATGTTTCATGCAGGACAAGTGTATATTCATAGTAAAGTTACTACTAAAGTAGAGGATTGTTATTTTGTATGTGGTAGAAAAGCATACAAGTGGTTACTTGAGAATTGGTCTGGCAGTTGTTTTTTTGGCTACCTGGTTTCAGCCATACGACACACTGCAGTCTTACCTCGAGGAAAAATTCAGAATCTCTGAGAGGTCGTCAAGAAACCCGTCAAGAAACCTGTAAATCCAGTGGGACAAATCGATGCATGCTGGAAAAACCATCATTCTATAGGTGATAAACTGACACACATGGACTTGAGTGACAGTGTTATATTATGGGCAGACATATCACCAGCATATGGAGCAGTGAAATTGATCTGGGAGCTGAGAAAACTGTCTATACTTCTCGAAGTAATGAGCAATGCAACTTTTTCTGCTCTCGAATTGGTGACTGATGAACTGAATGCCATGAGAACTGTAGTGCTTCAAAACCGCATGGCTCTCGACTTCACCCTAGCAGTGAGAGGTGGTACTTGCACTTTAATCCAAGAAGAGTGCTGTTGGTATATTCCTGACCATAAACACGAGATAGACAATCACCTTGAGGTAATTCAGCAAGCGTCGGACATGACCAAACCTACTGATGGACTTTTTCCAGAAATGATTTGGGGGGTGGGGTACTATCCTAATGAACATTCTGATTGCTATTTGTGCAGGAATGATCCTACTAGGAGTATGTGTTTGCTGTGGCATCCCCTGCATGAAAAGTCTGATTAAAGACTTTATAGATATGTCAGTTTATGAAACCTTATATCAAAGTACTGAGTTTGAAGAGCTGTTAAAAGATTGAAAATGCTTTCATACGTTTAAACTGAATGACTCTCTTAACTGCAAATCCTAAGTGGGAAGAGGTTAGAAGAAGAAAAAACTGTTTATGCTTATTTTGAAAGTAGAATAAAAGTATTAAAAGGGGGAAATGTCAGAAAAATATGTATTAGTGTATTCATTAGTAATATGCTTAGTGCATTTAAGGCTTGAAAAGGGTTAACACATTTATTCTTTTTCAGACTGCTTAAAATCTGTGCAAATTGCAGAAGCTTTCTAACCTTGTATTGTCATGAAATATGTGCAGCTATAATCTTTGCTTATGCTTTGGAAATTTACAGGGAAGGAGATAATTTCTGCTTGTGTCAGGAAAATAATGAATAGATGTATCACTTGTATTAGACTTAGACAAGGAGTTCCGCTTGTGCTGTGAGAAAATACATAGCTGCAGAAGCTATAGATAATCAGAACAAAGACTGCTTGAAAATATGAACTGCAATCAGCATTTGCTTGTGCTTGAGCTAGAAAAGTACCTTGAAATGTAACACATGCATTAGAGCTAGACAATAGAAGCTTGTAACGGGCTAGAGCCCACCAAGGCCAGGTTGTTTTTCTCAAAATGTTTTTTATAAATCCAATCATATCAGCAACAAATATGAGTAACATCTGCTGTAGAACAATACTGAAAGTTGTGTTTGATTACGTCAACCACAGAAGGCAATGTCTTGTAGAACAGTATAAGAATAGCATACTTCCTGTTAGTAGTTAGGCAAAATCCTGTATTTGCATGTTTTGTCTCCTTGCAGCAAGTTATTAAATATGCCTTATCTGAACCTTACGTGTATTGGCCTTTGAAGTTTTTTCCTTTTCAGGATACTCGCTACTTCTTGTGACATAAGTAAAGTCCCATTCCTCAGCAAATCTCTTGAACTGTTGGCTTGTATACTGTGTGCCATTGTCATAAATAACTTTGTGCGGACTTGTGCATGGTAGTCTGGGAATCTGGTTTACCTGAAGTGGTTCCTTCTGTTAATGTGGCTTAGTACTATTGCACACGGAACAAGATGAAAGTGGTCTCTTAATGTCTTGTGACATAAAAGGCCAAAATACTAGTCCTCTTGTCCTTATTTTGGTAGAATTGACTCCTGAGTGACCATGATACAAGATAGTAATGTGCTCTGGTTGCAAGGACTTTGAAACAATTAATTTCAAACCTTTCATTATGATACCTTTGTAAGCCAAAATATCACCTCTGTATGGGAAATAAGGTTGCACTTCATGAGGTAAACTAAATTGCTTTGATGGCCATCTTTGACTGATAAAGTGGTTGAGCCTTTGTAAACTGGTTCAGTGGTTGTGTGATCTCTCAACTCATCAAGACATGTGGAAGAAAACTTTTTCACTTCCATGACTTCAAAATCAAGATTCTCATTCTCATGCTGTTCTGTGGTGTTTCTGGGCAATCTAGATAAGGTATCAGCAAGATAAAGAAGTTTGCCTTGCTTGTAGACAAGATTGAAATTATACTTTTGCAATCTCAGCATCATATGCTGCAGTCGGGCTAGAGTGGAATGCATAGCCTTTCTCAAGATAGTGACTAAAGTTTGGTGGTCTGTTTCAATCTGGATAGGTCTACAATAAACATAATCATGGAACTTCGAACGTGTAAACACAATTGCCAAATGCTCTTTCTTGATCTGGGCATACTGCATCTCAGTTTGGGTAAGAGTTTTTGATACATAGACAATAGGTTGATCCACTTGTAGAATGACTCCACCAAGACCAAATTTTGAAACATCATAGGAAAGTGTAATTGGTTGGCAATGACACTAGGTTGGGGCCCATGCTTTGAGTTTGCTGACTCACTCTTATGCTTCACTCAGACTGTGCAAACTCTAGAATTCGCTGGAAAGGTCTTGGGTTTACTAGTGAGTGCTGCAGGGGTTACAGTTGCTGCCATGTTCTTGTGCCTGTTTCTTTTAACTATGCTGGATACTATCAACATGAACTTTATCACTCTGCTTTCTAGAGCTATTCTCTTTTGTAAGCATATCTGTGTGCTTTTCTGTGAGCTCCTATATCTGACAAATCTCAATGGCCTTATTCAAAGTTAAATCACTGCCATGAAGCAAAATCTTTATAACTGCATCATCTTTTATACCACATTCAAGTCTGTCCTTTATCAACTCATCCCTTAAGTCACCAAATCTGCATGTTTTAGCCTTGTTTCTCAGGTCAGTTATATATGCTGGAAAATTTCAACAGGCTTTTGATCCCTTGTGAAAAATTAGTGCCTTTCCATTGTAATATTTGTCTGGGGGTTACACATTTAATTTACATTTTAAGCACTCTGGGTCCTCCCCTGACTCAGCTGGTATGAAAATATGACAGTTTTCCCCCTCTTCTGTATAGATACAGGTGCATACACAAGTGAACATTCCCTTTCTATGGCTTCTGACCCAGGTAAATTAAGCAGAATAAATGTCTTTGTACAGTCATCTTTATCAGAAAATACAACCTGCATGAAAATGTCGTACTCTCGCTCAAACACTCTCCAGTTCTCAGCAATATTACTGTCAAACACAAGTGCACTAGGTTTTCAAAATCCATCTGCCATGCCCACAAAGTATACATAAACACACGGAAAATATGGCCCTTGTAATTATGTATGAATAAACTGTTCTGTGAGCTTGTAATAACATTTAAATGCACAATAGACTCTTCAAAATACTGTACTTTGTGAAATATGCTTTGCAATAGCTACATTCTGTAAAATATGACTTCTAATGGCTGTACTTTTGTGAAATAGCTTTACTGTAACACTGCTTCTATATAGCCCACCTTATCATGAAAGGGTTCACATCTAGATCAAGAGAGGTCATTGTGCCTCTCTAATCATCACTCATCAGGCCCATAATTGAATACAATGCCCCTTTTGGGATGTACCTTACCCGACACCTGCAGCAACTGGAGAGACCCCAAAAGTTCCTCACCAAGAGGATCATGGGCTACAAACAGATGTCCTATGCAGCTCGACTAAAGAAACTCCAGCGCTACTCAGTTGCTTACCGCCTACTCAGAGGCAATCTATGCCTGATGTACAAAGCCATGTCAAACCCAGAATTAATGGACATGCTCCACCTCAAAAAATCCAAGTCCCTTAAAGCTACATGCTCCAGGGACCTAAACCTCAGCACAAAAATAAATAGGACATGCTGGAGGGACAGATTAATTTCCCAGAGGCTCCCCTCACTCTGGAATAGAATCCCAATTCATGTTAGACATAGCCCTTCGCTGACCCTCTTCAGGCAAAATTTGGACGCGTGGATGGGAAATCGCAAATTCACTTCTGGGATCTCTCCAGTGTCCCTGCTAGACAGAGGCACAGTAAACTAATCTTAAAAGGGTACCTTCTGTGACCTACTTTACAGAGGCACAGTAGGCTAATCTAATAGGGAAGTGGAAGCCAAATACACTCTGGCTAGGCTTATAAATGCCCTAGGGCAGATAGCCTAGTATCTACCTATGAACCTATGAAACTATGCACAAACGTGAACACTTTATACACTTCTGATAACTCGGATATCTTTGCTTAATACGAAAATACATGCTTTGCAAAAATGAGGTTGCTTCCATTTATTTTATTTGTTTTATAAAATTTGGACTTTATTTCAAACATTTTCCATAGTAATTCAAATATTGTTATTAATATTGTCCATATCAGATGTGAAAATCATTTAGAATGTTCTGTATGCAAAAAAAATGGATGACGGAGAAAAAACAAATTTCACCAATAATCACCACAGATCTCCGTACCAGGATCCAATGAAGGCAGTCCCACAGTTTGATGTAAAGGCCAATATGAAAAAACTTATTTACATCCACAGAGAAACTTTTCAGTCCACAAAACACGAACTCGAATGCTGTATAATTATAAAAACTTTTAATGACAGCACAGCACGACAATGTTCAAAATGTTCCAAGCAGAATGCAAGCAAAAAGATTTAGCGCTTTCATTTCCAAAACAGGAAACTTCATCAGAATCAGAACCATTCTGATGAAGTTTCCTGTTTTGGAAATGAATGCTCTGTATGCCTCATTTCTTATTTTACTAAAAAATAGTGCTTTGCAAGTTTTAATACTTGAAATTTGTTTTTGACCTGTTTTGCAAAGTTTGCACATTTTAAGGATGATTCACTGCTGTATATTCCACCAGTTCCAAGCAAGTGCCTTAAGTCATTTTAGCCATGCCACCTCTAACATCATGCCCTTTAGATATGCCGTTTCTGACACCATGTCCTTTTAGACATGCCACTTTTGACACCATGTCACTTGTCCTTCTCCAACACATATGACATGCAAGCAGGGAGTTTTCTTTAGATACTTTAATACATAGAAACAAATCAGGATGGATAGCATCATCATAAAGAATGAACAAACTAACAGACAGACCTTACATACATACATGCTTACCTTTCAACAGCTTACTGCAAAATGGCAGTCTAGCTTGCACGTCCTCAGTATTTATACACTTGTGCAAGCCCTTGGATAACATTGATCTACAGTAATTATAGACCTATAAGCCTGACCAGCCCTTCAGTAAGGCTATTGAAAGGATCATTATGGAAATAATAAATAAAGACATAGCCTACAAACTCTTGACTCAAGCAAGTACAGCTTACTGTAGTGAAGGTCACCTGCTTAACCTTGGGAATTTATTTGAGAAGACTCTTGAAGCAATGCATGTGGCCAAATCAGTAGACACTGCATATCTAGACCTCACACAAGTTCATAGGTAGGTAGGTACTAGGCTATTGGCCCTAGGGCCTATACAAGCCTAACCAAAAATGTACCCTGGCTTTCGCCACCCAAGAAAATTATTTTCCTGTGCCCCTGTCAAGCAGAACCACAGAAGTGATCCCCGAGGTGAATTACCCATCCAATCATCAAGATTTTTCTTGAAGAGTGCTAATGAGGAGCTCTGTTTGACATAGATAGGTAGTCTGTTCCAGAGTACAGGAAGTCTCTGGGACAGGAATCTATCCCTCCAGCATGTTCTGTTTATTGAGGTGACAAGGTTTAGGTCCCTAGAGTGCGTAGCTCGGAGGGATTGAGATTTCTTTAAGTGGAGCACGCCCAATAGCTCTGGGTTTGACATAGCTTTGTATGTTAGGCAGAGATCACCTCTGAGTAGGCGATATGCGACGGAGTAAAGCTGGAGTTTTTTGAGATGGTCTGCATAAGGCATCTGTTTGAGGCCAGTAATCCTCTTTGTGAGGTATTTTTGCTGCCTTTCCAGTTGTTGTAGATGTCTTGTGAGGTACATACCAAAAGGGGCGTTGTACTCTATAATGGCTCTAATGAGTGATGAGTAGAGGGGAACAATGACCTCTTTTTTTCTGGATGAGAAACCTTTTGTGATGAGGTGTGCCATGTAGAAGGATTTCCTGACCACTTTGACGATGTGATTATCAAAGGAGAAACTACTGTCCACCTTTGTCCCAAGGTCTTTTATCACACTTTCAGTGTTAAGTAGACTAAAGCCTATGTGGTAGTTCAAGGGTACAGAATTTTTACCAAAGGGGATGACAATGCACTTTTTGGCATTGAGCTTGTGACCATGTCTTTGACACCAGGCATCTGTCTCAGTGAGGCCCTTTTGTAGGATGTCCACATCATTAGGAGTTTCAATTATGGCTCCTAGTTTGCAGTCATCTGTGAATTTAGTCAGCCAAAGACCTTCTGTGTTAGCCTGTACTTCAGAGAAGTAGATACCAAACAGGAGTGTTCAATGCTAACCCGTTCAGGCATCATAAACTCTTCCACTTAATTGTAAACCTTTATGTAACATGTTAGGTAGTAAACTGGCTCACAGCTAGGACCCAGAGAATTAGGGTGGATGTCTCTACCTCTGCCAAAAGACCTCTTATTAGTGGTATACCCAAGGGTTCAACCCTTGCGCCACTCTTCTTTGGCATTTATTGCTTGGAAATCAAATTAATTTTTAAGGATTTATGATTGACTAAGTTTGCAGATAACTGTAAAACTGGGGACAGCATATACTCCCTAGATGACACCAGGGTCTTTCTTAAGGCCTTTCCTAAACATATAGCATATGTCAAAACTATGGTCTAAAACTGGCTGTTGACACAGAGGTTAAGGTTGTAAGCTGCAGTCCCTGTGATACAGAGTTTAATTCTCTCAGTTCCTGTCTGCTTACTGTGTGATCTTGAGAAAGCTACTTAACCAGACATTGTTCCTGGGTCTCCCATGAAAGGGGACTGTAAGTCCATTGCCCCTATCTGGTTATCTGATATGGTTATTATGTATTTATTATTAATATTAAACTAAATGCTAGTAAATTTGTAATACGACCCTTTTGCAAGCATGACCTTTACTGTAACTAGCAAATTGACAACACACCCTTGAAAGTTGATCCTGTAGTCAGGGATCTGGGAACATCTGTTGACAATGAACTGTTCTTTGGTCACCACATTTATATTATTGTAAGGAAACCCTTTTAAATCACACAGCTTATATCTAAAGGTATAACATCCAGGTCCAGAGATCTAATTATTCCATTGCACTCAGATATTCTCAGGCCAATCATTGAATATAATGTTCCTTTTGTTATGTGCCTGGCCAAATACCTGGCACAGCTAGAAAGACCACAATGCTTTCACAATAAAAAATCAAGGGCCTGAATCATAAAATCTATACAGACCATCTCAAATTTTTGTCCTGCTGCTTGGTATCATACAAGCTACTAGGAGGTGGCATCTGCCTCATCATGTTTAGAGCCTCAGCAGACCTTACTACACCTACCTACTGCACATTCACAAGTCTAATGACATCGTACACACCCAATCAAGGGATATCATTCTCTTTTGCAACATAAATAGGACATATTGGAGAAAGAGATATGTATCAAATAGTACACCACTTCTATGGAACAATTGACCACTCCGCATAAAGCAAAGTACTTCTCTTTCTCTATTCAAATGAAATTTGAATGACTTGATAAGAAACCATAGACTCACACCAGACTAAGCTATGTTCTTTGTGGAAAGGGGCAGCAAATAAATGCCCCAATATATGCTTGTTTTGCCCACCTCTTGGTAATTCCTGCACAAAATATAAGGGCGAAAAAACTACCATGGAAATGTAAGGCTAGACGTCTTAAGATCCTCATACATCAATAGCCTCATGAAGACCTATGAATCTATAAACTAAAGATTAATCAGGATCTGCTTATTATATCCCCTAACACCCTTGCGACATGATCTATACATGATCTATACCTCTCAACCTCTTAGAGAAAGAAATCTGGACAAAGCCATAAAAAAGAATGGGACAAAGGCCCAAAATAGGATCAATTTTTAAATATTGTTCTTACAAACTTAGAAAGTTGATAGAATAGCAGGTTGTGCATTATCATGAATTTTGTGAAGGGTATAAAGTCTGACACTGTCATGTCTGTCATTATTTTCTAACTTCAGTCTTTAATGATTTGCCACTAATTTGTCAGAAAACCACAATTTTATGAAAAACGGACCAAAAATATGAGGCAAAAATCTGAATATTCTGCAAAAATCTGTACAGTTGAGAGGTATGCAATTTGCATATTTTGTGTTAATGATTTAATACCAATAAAAGCTCATAAAATCCTAATCATATTTAAGTCAGATTGACAAAATAACTTTTCTTTTGTTTAGTAATTGTAAAACAGACTAATCAATAATTCTAACAAGTCAAAAGTTAGGATATTTGGTAAACCTAAAAAGAAATGAATAATACCACATAATAACTAATTAAGGACTTCAATAACACTCTTACACTTTGTGCAACCACTTAAAAGTATCTGGACATTACCCTAGACTAAATGCTGACTTTCACCTAATAGAAAAAAACAAATTACTGAAGTCCAAAGACAGATGAAATTGTGAAACAGAACACCTCATTGTTTACCCATAGAAGCTAAATGGACAATTGCAATCAATGTACTGCTACCGTGACTTGAATATCCATATAGCAGTTCATTCTCCACACAGTACAGCAAACCTGCAAACCACAAAGAACAAGACAGTGAGATTTGTACGTCTGAACCATAATCAATATCATCAATGTACTACCTTACAGAAAGCTAATTGGTTTACTCAGTAACCTCACCTTCAAACTAATGAATGACAGGTAATGCCCTACACTTAGAAACAGGCTCTTTATTAGAAATTCATCTCACTGTTTGAGAAGTCATGGGAGCATCTATTTGCAAAGATTGCTATTTGCTGTAGCTGCAATGGGGAAAGCAATTATTTTATTGAGATTTGTTTACTAGGTTAGTCTTACTGGGTCTAAAAATACCCTTTTTTCAGTGGAGGCCCAGAAGAAAAGCTCCAGTATAAAAATATAATTTATAATTAATGGTTACACTTGTTTAGAGTAATAAAACATTGCAGAGCCATTACAAGATGACTGTACAAAGTGTAAAAGAAAGAAAGATGTATTGTATAATGCTGTCCAATACAATTTTAAAACAATGCAATGTGATATAATTTTCTAATAATAACTTATAAAACAGCAATGATGCATTTATAGTAATACTAAATTACAGTGAAATATATAAGAAGTATAAAATATAAGGTGAAAAAATTTAAAAGGAGTATTCATTATGATATATGAACTATTGAAAAGCAGCTGAAATGCATATGGGTAAGCTGAGAGTAGGAAAAGAGAAGATTATGTGAGAAAGGTAAGAAAAGAGAAAAAGCAGGAAAGATAAGTAAAACGCACTTTGATGGGAAAAAAAGAGAACAGATGTGTGCATGTTGGTGACAGTGAGTGTTAGTGTGTGGTGGGGAGAAGATTAAAGGCTGTTAGAGTATATAAGGATGTCTTGTGAAAATATAGTGTGGTGAAAAGACCAGCGCGACATGAGGAAATAGAGGGTTAAAGTTGTTCATAGTATTTGGAATGCTGATCCACAAAATACTGTAAATAGTGATAGTCTTCTGTTATTTCACAGATTACTAAAATCTCAGCATTAAGATAGATACAAGCACAGTTGTCTTAGGGATCCTAGTAAGACAAATGTGCAAATTCTCCACTCTAAATGTATACGCACTTAGAAGACTAGACTGGCTTTGTCATGTGTTTACAAATCAGGAAGTCATGCCATGATAGCTGATATAATTCTTTTTTTTCCCCCAAAAACATTTTTATTTTGTTTTCATTATAAACATACGCAAATGTACATATAACAAATACAATAAAACAATAACAAAACTATTTACAATATTTGCATTCATCTATGATAAACAATAATTTTATCCATGACAGGTTATCAGTATTTGTTCAAAAGGTTTTCCAATTTTTAATAGCTGATATGTTGTTTGTCTTTTGGCTTTTTCCTGATAAGGGGTCTCCACAGCGGAACTCCGGTCCGCTAATGATTGGCAGTAGATTTTTTACGAAATGCCAAGGTGCCAGCTTGATGCCCAACCTTCAATGAAGGAATGCCCATTTACGCACGCATGTCTTTCGAATGCTACCCAACAGTGTGGAGGACATGCAGACTCCACACAGAAGGCACTCCCAAGCCAAGCTGAGAATCGAACAGGAAAACCTCTTGCTGTGAGGTAACAGAGCTACTGCCGTACCACCGCGGCATAGTTTTAATAGCTGATATAATTCTGAATATCTTTACATTTGCTTTTATTAGGGGTATACTGTGGAACTACTGTCGTCATTATCTCTAACTTCATTGTGATTACTTTTTGCTTTATTTCACAGTGAATGCATTTATTTTTGTTCAAATTCATTAGCAATTTATGCTCTTTAAGATAACGTAATGCTGAGAAAATCAACTCTTTTACATGTTTAACAAAGGAAATGAATGAACGAATGAAGGAAACAATGAATGAATAAACAAATAATGGAATAATGGTACAACCAAATCTTAGCAGTAGGCAGAAATATTCCAATGAAGTGATCGAAGTAGTGTTAATTCAGCAGTATAAGAATGAACAGCAGGCATGCATGCCACAGTATGGTATTCCAGAAACCACAGAAACACTGACTCCAAGACTTAACAAGGCAAATAATGTAAATGGCTATATCCATGAAGTTGATAATACAATAGGTAAACTTTTACAAACGTTATTACATACAGCAGAAACAGGTGCCACATGACACATTACTCATGGTATCAACAGAAGGCTTAGATGCCACACATTTAAATACAGAGAAAAAATGTAGAAATAATGTAGTTAGGTATCTGACACTACTGTATCAAGGATACAGTGTATCGAGGCAGTAATTATTCAGCCACAGTAAGAACACAATATAGCTAAACAGTAAAAAATTACCCTCCACTGAAAAAACAGAGTAGAGACTAACACCATCGTGCAACAAGTGCCATGACTGCCATTAGATACAACCAATCACAGCTGATCATTAGGGTGTAATAGTCTGGAGAACAGTGCAGAGGAGAAAAAAGTTACAAAGAGGAGTACTTGTAACTTAGGTGTGCATTCTGGTACAGTGATGTGTATTCGTCAAGCCTGTTACACTAACTCCATCATGCCATAAATGTTTTGGAACTGCTTTTATATCAAAAACGTTTGCAGACTTCAAGACAAATTTGTCATATTGCAAGCCAACACAATAGAATAACAGTGTCTGCAAACACTTCACATTTAAAGCAGACAATAAGATCACACAGGCCAATTAAAGTTAACACTGTTATGTGACTAACAGTAATTTATCTTCAGAATCACCACCAGTAGCCTCCTCCCTAAGAATGGAGGAACTGGCTAGACATGTTTGAGATGCAAAATGGTCACAGGACAAAATATGACTTTGTAATATGCATTATCACAATCTACTGTAGAAAATAAATAAAAAGGTCACTTTCCAGATGTTGTGGGACTGTTTTTGAGTCAGATACAGTAGATGATTTGGCAAATTAATTGAATTGTAACCCAGCACAACAGAGAACTTGGATGAGTTTTATGGTATTAGATGCTCCAGTTGTTGCAAATGCCAAGTCAGGTTGTGAGTGTGATGATGGCAGAATATTTCATAAAAATGGAACCAGAACTGATTTTAGAAGAGGTGATTAAAAGTGTGGTTGACAATGTGGATGCAGTTTTTCCTGGAATCAAAGTAGAGGAAGACAAGAAAATGGTTAAGAAGACCTTAAAGACCCTTTTTAAGCCTATCAATGCTTCCAACAAATATTAGAAATGTAGTGATCTCTTAGATTTTGTGGGGGGTATTTAAATTTAGACATGAGTGGTTGAGCATTTACAAGCTTTAATTCTCTAATAGAGACATATGTGCAAGGCCAGGGCTAAATTTAGGATAGCTGATCCAATGATCGAAGTTTTATTTGAATAACTGCAGGAAAGAATTTTTCTTCACATGGATATTCCTATTCCAGAGAAGGGATAGCCACCTAAATAAATACCTGTCCCTCTAGGATGTCCTATTCATATTGCAGGTGAGGTTTAGGCCCCTGGATTGGGTGTTTCTGATGCTCTTTGCTTTGGAGATGTTTTGGAGATGTGCAATAGGTCCATTAAGGCTAGATCAGAGGATGATTTATGGGAAAGGCATAAGTCATCTCTCAGAAGCCTGTAAGAGACCATGTATAAGGACAAAGACTTGAGGGGGTCCACATAGGACATGTTTTCTAAACCATTTTTTTTTCTTTTTGTGAGGAACTTCTGTAGAGGCTCCAGTTGTTGCAAATGCCAAGTCAGGTACATGACAAAGGGGGTCATTGTACTCAGTGACTGACCTTATAAGGACAGGGTACAACAGAACAACGATACTTCTGGACCTGGATGCTACACCTTTGCATATAAGTCATGAAAAACAGAATGATTTCCTTAATACTGTACACACATGATGGCCAAAGGTGAAATCACTGTCTACATGCATTCATAGGTTCATAGATTCATAGGTAGGTACTAGGCTATCGGCCCGAGGACCTACGTAAGCCTAGCCAACAAGGTTCCCTGGCTTACGCCACCCAAGAAAGTTATTTTCCTGTGCCACTGTTGAGCAGAGACACAGAAGTGATCCCCAGGGTGTAGTTCTTATTTCCCATCCACTCATCAAGATTTTTCTTGAAGAGTGCAAATGAAGAACTTTGCTTGACATAGATGGGTAGTCTGCTCCAGAATATGGGAAGAATCTGGGACAGGAATCTATCCTTCCAGCATGTCCTGTTTATTGTGGTGACAAGGTTTAGGTCCCTAGATCCTTGGAGGGATTGGGATTTCTTTAGGTGTAGCATGTTCAACAGCTCTGGGTTTGATATAGCTTTATATGTTGGGAAGAGATCACCTCAGAGTAGGTGATATTCTATGGAGTAAAGCTGGAGTTTTTTGAGACAGTCAGTGTAGGGCATATGTTTGAGGCCAGTAATCCTCTTTGTGAGGTACTTCTATGGCCTTTCCAGCTGCTGCAGATGTCTTGTGAGGTATATTCAAAAAGGGGCATTGCACTCTATAATGGGTCTAATGAGTGTTCAGTAGAGGGGAACAATTACCTCTTTTTTCCTGGATGAGAACCCTTTTATGATGAGGTGTACCATGTAGAAGGACTTCCTGACTACTGTGGCAATGTTACTATCAAAGGACAGACTACTGTCCACCTGGGTCCCAAGGTCTCTTATCACACATTTGGTGTTAAGTAGACTGCTGTCTATGTAGTAGTTCATGGGTACAGAGTTTTTACCAAAGGGGATGACAATGCACTGTTTGGCATTGAGCTTGAGGCCATGGCTCTGACACCAGGCATCTGTCTCAGCGAGGCCCTTCTGTAGGATTTCCACATCATTTGGGGACTCGACTATGGCTCCTAGTTTGCAGTCATCTGTGAACTTCATTAGCCAGAGGTCTTCTGTGTTAGCCTGTACTTCAGAGAAGTAGATACCAAACAGGAGAGGTCCCAGGACTGAACCCTGTGGTACTCCACTTATCACTGGTTTGAGGTCAGATTTGGAGTGTGCAACTTTTACAGTGTGGGTTCTGTCAGTGAGCCAGTTGGCAATCCATCTTGTGATGTAGAGATTTATACCTAGTTTACTGAGTTTAGCTATAATTTCAGAATGGGGGATGGTGTCGAAAGCCTTGGCGAGGTCAAGATAGGCTGTGTGAACCACCCTACCCTCATCTATGGCTTTGGTGACTGCCTCAAAGAAGTCAATCAGGTTCAGGAGACATGATCTGCCTTTCACAAACCCAAACTTGGTGGGATCCAGAGTTTGGAGGTTACCAATGTCTTTGTTTATGAGTTCCATGATGATATGTTCCATGGTCTTGCAGACCAGGCTCATCAGGCTAATAGGGCGATAGTTCCCAGGATCAGTGGTGACTGTGGAGTGGGATAACTGTTGCTGTACACCATTCAGTGGGCACAAAGCCTGATGTGAGGCTATGATTGAACATGGTGCTTAGGTGGGGAGCCAGTTCATTCTGAAGTTCATGTAAAATACAGCCTGGTATATTGTCCAGTCCCATGGATGCTGTGTTTTTGGCTTTAGAGAGTGCAGCTTTTACCTGCGTAGTTGTGATTACAGGGACTCTGCATTCTTCCTGTATAGATATGGGCCCTTTAGGAGGTGGGGGTTAAAGTTAGCACTGAACCTATCTGCCAGGATGTTGGCAATATCAGTTGGTTCTGTAATTTTCATGCCATTGTGCTGTAACTCAGAGCAGATCTGGGTGTTGCCATTGAGATTCTTGACATAGCTATAGAATGCTTTGTGGTTGTCCTTAGAATCAGTGACAATATTGTTCTCATAGCTAGCTTTGGAGGATCTTATAAGGGATCTCAGCTTCTTACTGAGTCTGACCAGGGAGCTCCTCCACTCATGGGATTTTACTCTCTTTTGCAATAATTTCTTGCTTCTGTTGTATAGTTTGTTTATGGCAGAGGACCACCAGATTGGCTTCCTTTTTTTGGAGGCTAGCGTCTTGGTTCTGTTTGGGATAGCACGATCCATGCACTTGTATAATTGCTTATAGAGTGCATTTGTGTAGGATTCAGTAGTTGTAACTGTATTGTCCATCTGCGTGGGTATCATGAAGCTCACCACTTCTGAAGTTGGCTTTGGAGAAATTTTTTACCATGGTTTCCTTAATAGGGGGCGGGGGTGGGATGTGGATATCAAGGCTGATTAGCTTATTGTCAGATCGGACCAATGAGGAGTTGACTTCAGGTGCGGAACACCAGTCACTCATGTTGGTAATGACTAGGTTTAAGTTATTGTTGCCCGTGGTGTGGGTGTGGATAAGTTGATCCAGGGCACTGGAGTTTATGAATTCCAGAAAGCGTTGTGTGAAGGAGTTGGTACACGAGTAGTTTTCCCAGTTAATGGTGGGGTAGTTGAAATCACCCATTATTAGGGTGTTTGGTTGAACCCTAATATTTTCCAGTACATCAAGAAAAGAGGAGTGGGAATCCTGGGGCATGATGGGGGATCTGTAGCAAGCTACAATTTGGATTGCAGTTTTGTCCAGAGTTAGTTGCACTTGGATAACCTCGGATGCTTTATGCTGAGCAACTAGCCTGGAGGTGTGGATATCCTTAATGAATATGGACACACCTCCGCCTTTGGTGTTCCGGTCCAGGTTACATGGCTGAAAAGTGTGGTATGAGTTATAGCCTGGTAGTGCAGGGGTGCTCTCTGGAGCCTTGAACCAGGTCTCAGTCACTGCACAAATATCGATGTTCTCCATTTTAAGGAGTGCCTCGAGTGAGTGCATTTTGAGATTTAGACTTCTAGCATTGAGTAGCATTACCCCCAGTTTTTGCTTGCCTGTTCCTGCTACAGTGGTGAATTTGTCATTTGAACCTTGCCTAAATAAGGCACTATAGGGGCGGCAAGAGCCTTAGCCAGTATCCAGAATCCCAGGGGTGACAGGTGCAGGCCATCTCTGGGCAAAGCTTCGTGGTCTATCGACCATGTCATCCCAAGCAGACAGATACTGGATCATCTGAGAATGACACCAGAAGCTTAGCCAATTGTTGAAGTCAATAATTTTGTCCTTGTACTGCGGTATCATTCTGGGCAATGGCAGAATGCTACTCAGGGAAAGGGTCATACCTGCCTGGGCTACAAAATCAGAGAGCTCTTCCGTGTTTCTTTTCATGTAGTCCAGGGATGTATGTCTCAGGTTGTTCACACCAACATGGATAATGACAGAGTCATATTTGTACTTGTTGTGGAGTGACCTGAGTGCATGGGTTATGTGGCGGATCCTGGCACCCGACAGGCAGCTGACAGTAACTGTCTGCTTATTTAGTCTGGTGAGTGGGACATCAGTGTGCCTGACTATAGAGTCACCCATGACTAGTGTGTTGGATACGTTGTTTTGTCTTATTGGCTGTGGTTGAGTGGCACACTGAGTCTGTGGGTTAAGTGTCATTTGGGTTGTGTTGGGGGGTGGAAGTTGCTTGCGTTTCTGTTTGGAGGTCTCTGTTGCTTGGGCAGATTATTACTGATAGCCTCTGTGAACGTTTTTGTGTTTCTATGTGTGGATTTTAGTGGTGTAGATTTAGTGAGACTATGTGATTCTTCATTAATCCTGGACTACTGAGTCTGCTCTTAAAGGTATACTATCAATTGAATAATTTGTGGGAGGTCGTTGTCTTATCAAAAGATACTATTATGAACTTCTTGTCACTGAGTTTAAGACCATGACTCTGGCACCAATTATTAGTACGTGTCTGGCCTTTTTGGAGGGTGTTTGTGTTTTGGGGATTCAGTGTCTTCACCCAATTTGCAGTCATCTGTGTACTTGGTCAGACAGAAGCCTTTGACATTAGCCTCGACTTCACAGAAGTAGATTTCAAGCAGGAGCAGCCCCAGCACTGAGCACTGAGGCACTCCACTAGTAATTAATTTTTTAGTGTAAACTCCCCTTTCCTAACTTCTGTTGACTATTCACCAAGTGTTGTAGGGTTATTACATAATTTAGTGAGCTTGTTTACAATGCCTGAGTATGGTACTGTGTCAAATGCTTTGGCCAGGTAGAGACAGCCAGAGTGCACCATCGTGCCCTCATCCATAGCTTTCTTGACTTTCTTGAAGAATTCTATCAAGCTGATTAGGCATGACATTTCCTTGATGAATCCAAATTAAGTTGAATCTAGTGTCTTTAAGTTTCCTATATCATTATGCAACATATCCTTGATTATTCTTTCCATGTCTTTATATATTATATTAGTTGGGATTCAGCCTCATGACCAAACCATGCCAATTGTTGATACACCCAGCATTACCCACACCTAGTCGTGGGTTATTGCTGTAATAGCATCTACAGATTATGGCAGCTTAGCATATGAAAATACAAGTGAGTATATCATCAGGAAAAGAAATAAGTCTATAATAGTGTCTAAGTTGCTAGCATGCATGTGACCCACTAGTGATCATTGCTCTTATGTGTGATCACTAATGTGTGAAAGCTAGGTTTCCACGAAAATCTCGCATGCAGTATACCCTTGAGTTCACCTTTCCCCAAGATGCAGTGACATTAAAGTTTGAAATATCTAAGTAGGTGCAGTTATGTGCTGGAAGAGGGCAATTCTTTTTCTTTTTCTTTTTTGCATGCTAGCTGTGGCTCACATTTGACTGTTTGTAGAGTTTGTGACAACTGATAAGAAACCAGTTGCTGTTTCATTGTTACTTTTTTAAATCTGTTAAGTGATTAAATTGAGCAGATGTTCTTTTTTTTGGGGGGGGGGGTGACCTGGGAGGACTACCTGGTTAAATACATTGCAGAGAGTCACAATGTGGGAAAAGAGAGACTGATGTGACCGTTCCTGAACTAAAGGAGGAAAATGATTTCAATGCAGTAAATGAAAAAATGCAGTTAATTTCACTAATATCCATGCAAAACTCAACTCATAATAGCAGCTGAGGATTATTTCAGTGCATCCATCAAACATCTATCAACCATTGAAATAACTGCATAAAGTTACATAAACAATTAAAAATATGTTGCAACAGGTGGGCACCCAGGTAGCTACCCTCTCATCCAGATATGAAAATACATAACAGCCTACAGTAGTAGCAGTAAAAGTACATATGGAGCAGAATGTGAAAGTTGATAAACAAGTAGATGTAGGAATCTAATAATAGCTTGCACCTCTATATTATATTAAGATGCACCATAGTACATATATGGAGAATCATTACATTAAGGACACAATGGTAGACCGCTGGTAAGGTTGTATTTGCCTGAATCTCTAAGGATTGCAAATGCAGATCTTGGAATGGCATGAATGTGTAAAATGTGTGCTTGTGTACGTGGCACAGCAGATAGCTTTGCCTCACAGCAAGAAGTTCCCAGTTCGATTCTCAGCTGAGCTGCCTTCTGTGTAGAGTCTGCATGTCCTCCCTGTGTTTATATGGGTTTCCTCTGGGTGCTCCAGTTTCTTGCCACATTCCAAAGACATGCAATCGGTGGATTGGACATTTTAAATTGTCCCTAGGTGTGAGTGTGTGTACGAGTGCATAAGAAGTACTGTGGCAGGACTATCCTCCTGGCAATGTAAACCTTGGCTGTAGATGATTGTCACTGGTGAATGACACCCTGGTCCCATGAGCATCTGAAGTTGTGATACGTCAGTACATCAGAACATTATTCCAACTCTGATTTACATTACTCAAACACTGATTTGCAGTCATGTTGAGTACGGGGCCATACTTTCAGGGGAATAAGGGAGATTCAGAACCATTCTGCCAAAATACTTTATTAGCACTGGAGAAAATTTCAAGGTGCACTTAACTTCATTTGTAGCTGGACTTTATTTTCTGAAGTTGTTAGACTCTTATGTATGGTTCTGGCTTTCTTGACACAAAGCGATTAAGGTGATTTGTTGAAGGAGTGCATGGGTACTAAAAAAAAAGTCAGAGAGCAACAAACAGACAAATCAGTTCAGCAGCAACAGAAACATGATAGTTATCAGGCTGATGTTTCAGTTCTCTGTATAGTGTGTAGCCCTGTGATAATAAGTTAACAGCTGAGCATTAAGAGCGAAAGAAAAACCCTTGATGTAAAGTTTAATAATGCAGTCATTCAAAACAGATTGACAGTTAGGCACTATCAGTCTTATGACTCCATAGCACTAACCATATAACCTTTTCCTCTGTTTTCTAAACCCATAAATGTTTGTTTTTTTTTCAGAATGTCTGTCCACATAGTTTTAGCTGTTAGCTATCAACACACCAACTCATTGATTTATTCTAAGGCTTTTGGGATTCAAACATTCAACCTTGCAAAGATCAATAATTCTGCTTTGTCCCTGTCATTGTGCCTGGAAATATAATCTCATATTTATGCATGTCTTAGGATTTATACCATTTACATTTCCCTATCTGCAGAATTCCTCCCTGTAGTCCCAAATACACTGTCTTTTTGTACCTGAGTTGCTGCAAACTGTTTTATTTTTTTGAACGCAAAGCTTTTCTTGCCTGCGAGTGATCTCCTTTATACTCAATATTAAATAGCAACCAGTCAAAAGTGATGCTCATTCTATTCTACTAAAACAGACTGAGGTCAAGAACCTAAAGTCAGGTTTCACTTTTGAATTGCTTTACCATATGGCTGACAAGGTAATAAGTCAAGAGAGATTCAGCTATATGTCTGCTTCTGGCTTAAAGCCATGGACTGTGGCATCAGCCTGAGATATTCAGTTACACTGCTTGTGCCCTGATTCACTTGGGCAGTGCTATAATCTGTTTCAGAAGTGAAAAAATATATCAATCAGGCCTGATAGAATCATCTCCATACAGAGGAAGTAGCACGTCTTCTGGTGGTCATTTTTTTTTTTTATTTTTCATATTTCTTTGCAACCTGATATATTTGTGGTGATATTATATCTGTCTTAAACTGCAAAACAAGTGCATGTAAATCTATGATTCTGTTGTATGAGCATTAAAAATAAATAACAGACATGTCATATGCATTCCAGAGTATGTGTTTGTATGTTTGTATCAAAGATATGCATTACATTTGTCTGCATTTAGGACTAACTGGTTTTGTATATATAACATTAAAGAGCTTAATAGAACTGGTATATTTTTAATTTACTTAATAGTTTATGCAACTTTTTAAAACGTCTATCCACTGCATTGTTTACATGATCTTCTACACAGGAATATAGTTTTTCTCCTTAATGATCAATTAAAAAAATGTTGCCTGAAGTTATCAGTAAAATACTAATGATCTGCATTCCTTTCAAAATGAGCTTGAATCGTTAATATAAAATTCAGATGTAAATTTCTATACGCAATGTAAGTGTGAAATGTGATGGACACCATGTAAATCCAGTTAATAGGCTATCTAGACACTGTCAGAATGGGTTGAAATCTTTTTGCAGTGCTTTAAAATGATCTCAGTTTATGTACTGAGTGAAGGTTCTTGTCACAATGAAATGACCACAGGGACTGCTACACCTGAGTCCTTGATCCTGTCACAGTATGCATCACAGGACATTATGCCTTCTTTTTAGGACATGAGACACCTGGGAGATTCTAAATTCTTATTAGTCTTGCTAAAGAAAAAGTCCACTGCCAGACTGAAAGATGTGTTTTTCTTCACACCATCATGCTCTTTGCAGTAGTATGGCCTCAATGTCACTTTACGTATTTAGGTTTATTTTGCAGTTTGTAACGCTAGAAATGCAACTTGATGGGTAGTGTTGTGATGAACTGATTTTGTCCTTTACTTGGTCTTTTTCCCACAGTGCATTTTACTTCCCATTAATTCATCCTAAATCCAGTAAGTCAGGTGGTTTGTTCCTATAATAACTTAGAATAATGTCACTGTTAGTTGTTGAGTTCTCAGACTGATGCTGCAACGTCTGCATTACAAGTGGTTGATGCATGTGGTGTTCACTGAAAACTAATTCCTGATGTTTCTTGTCCGTGATCATGTGTTAATATTACAGTTAAACTGCAAAACAGCAGTCCATGCATTTGCTGTGGTCATCTTAACAAAATATCTTCCTTTACTCACTTTTGTGCAGCCATGAAGTTACTGTATTTAAGTAAACAGATGAGAGTGTGCTGTCCTAATGAGAGTACAGGCCCCCCACCTAAAGCACAACTGTTTTGTTTTTTTTTCTAGTTGCTATGATGAGTCAGATACTTTTAGATCATTTTGGAGTGGCATTGAGACTTTATTCTTGATTCTTCATGCCACAACTGGAATACTTTAAATTGGGTTAATTATAAAATGTTAAGAATCTTCCATGATACATTTAAAAGCTTATTCCAGGCCAAGTAGCTAAATTACAGTTCTTTTCAGTTAATGGCATCTTAACAGTTAATACTTTACAGAACTGCTAAAGTAAATTCGAACAAATTCCAGTTTCCTTACTGCGTCCTTAATCTTCCTTGGTCACATGAATTACAGTAATACTTCACTGGCCACTTACCAGTCTGATTACACAGGGTTACAGTATACCTGATGGCGTACTCCTCATACGAAAAGAAAAATTGCTCCAACTCCTTCTTTACTTAAGCTGTTGAATTTATATATGCTTTATAGAAAATGAATGACCTTAGCAAGAGCCAGTCTCTGGATTTACAATTCTGTTGACTAACAAGGACAGCTTTTGAAAGAACAGCAAGCTCCATAACATAGAAAGAAAAGCCCTAACTACAACCCATATAACTTGAAATTCACTATTGGATCTGAAGACTAGCAGACATTGGTTTGACTATCTTAAGGGGAGTGATCTGACCCATTACAATGCTGCTACCTATTGGAGAGGGAATTCATTGGTATACAGTACTATGGACTGGAGCAATATTGCGTGGAATCAAAATAGAATAGAATAGAAATAGTGCCACCTCCATTATGTCATTAATGCTGAGACAAATTTCTTTCTGAAAAGGAAAAAAGGATGGTGGAACCTCCGAGATCTGTGGCAAACTACACATGAAGAAGACCTTGCAACTGTGCAACACCTAAGTAATACTATAGTAATAAATAAAAATAACTGTGAAAAGGTCTATTTCATTGCGGGAAAGAGTTGTCTTTTCAATGTGACATATGTTACTACATAAAAGAGGACTGGTAAAGTTAAACATACTGCAGTTGCTGTTCTAGCTACGGCTTCTCATCATTGGATAAACTAACAAGGGAGCTCTTGTAGGTAACAATCTTAGCCAGCTTGTGACAAGTGGACATGACAGATAAACAGTCTGCAGTGGAGGGTTCCTTTTAGCTCAAAAGCTAGTGCCATTAAAAATTCAACTGCTTAGCCTTAAATGCATAAAACTAGTGACTTTGGGGTGGGTAAGCCTCTGTGTGCCCCCTTGCATATAACTCTCACTCCATTGTTGATGAATCCCTAAGAAAGAGCTAATAGTAAAGTACAAAATTATTTTTTTTTTATTTTTTTCAAGATGACTTAGTTGTAAAGCACATATTAAACGGAAATCAGAAATCATTTACAGGCATTACCCTTTATGGACAAAATTAGTCTGATAAAATATGGGGTCATGGACCACATAATAACCTGTGTCTCATCTTTGCAAACTTTATTTCAGTCTGTAGATTTATTGCAATATATGATGGTTCTTCAACCTTTCCACAGGAATCCTAATTTTAAACTAAATAATCAGCTGATCAATCTCAGCAAATTTCCATTAATAGTTAATCTGACTCTATTTGATGTTTTTAATAAACTTGACCTATCGGCTTTACAAATTAGACAGGAAATGAATCTACCTAGAAGTTACATTGTTATAATGAGACAAGTTAAAGAACTTGCCTTGAGCTATTTTAGGAACTTTAAACCTGCAGCCAGATTTGTGGATAAGTGCTCTGAATTGTGGCAAGCTATCCAACAAGCCACTAAATTTATAGCAACTGCATACAAATTAATTAAGGATTTGAAATTTCAGGACAAAATTTTGCTTTCAGAGTATTGGGTAAACAAAGTAACAGTAACAGACAATCAGATATTAAAAGCAATTGATATAACTAGGAAATCAGTTTCTTTTCAAAAACTGATGTACACGCAATTGATGATTTGGAACAATGCATATTACACACATCTTCGATTACATAACTTTAACCCTAGGAATTCTCCAGTTTGTCCATACTGTGCAGATCAAACAGCGGATCTTCTTCATATGTTCTGGAGTTGTAAATGTGTATATAAACTTTGGAACTCTCTTAAAGTACAACTGCAAAAGATGGGTTATTAAAGTTCTACACTGTCATGGGAATTTATGATTCTACACATTCCTCCAAGAGAGCTTTCCAGATCGCAAACTATTATTTGTATGAATATTTTTTTGCTGATGAAACTCTATATAGCCACAAATTGGCTAGAACCACATAAGACATCATGGAATAATTTTAAGTTTGTGGCTATAAAACATATACTAGCACATAAATTACTTCTGAAACAAACTAACAAAAATATTAATAACCCGAAAATATGGGAAAAGGTCTTCAATATTATATTAGCATGATACTGATTTTAGGAATATATTAAATGTAGGAAGCATTTCATGTAGATATTGTATAAATGGTTTGTAGTAGTTATAGTGTATTATGTGTGTGATGTTTATTGTATTTTTGTAATGTTTTTGGAAAATATATTTCAATAAAAATGTATTATGAAAAAAAAAAGAAATCATTTACAGATCACTATAACACAGAGTAAGCAAGCAAATGTGGGGAAAATAATAAGCAAATAAGAAATAAGCATTCTGGTATTGAGAAAGTATAGGGAACATGCTTTGAGAGCTATCTAATAGATAAACATTACCATACAAAAACAGAAAAATATGGGTATCCATTATAACTGCGAGGTTACTTTTATTTTACTGTACCATGTCTCCATGTGTCTTATGAAGCAGGTAATGAAGATCATTTATCAAGTTATGCTATTCTTAGTGTGTTCTTAAAGCTGATACTAAGGCATGAGCAACTTTTTCTACAATTTTTGTTTTTGGAGGAAACAGACCAATATGACAGATGTTATTAGCATTATACACAGTCCTACTTTTGTGCAAAGAAATAAATACCTGCAGTCTTCCAAAGATGTTGGAATTGGGTCTTCTTAGAATAATATGTTAAAGATTATAAGCTAAAATAAAACTTTCATTTCATTCTCACTCCATAATGTTGAGGGATGGAGCCTTCACTGTGACCAAGGTGATACTGATTTAATTAGTCACCCTGGTGCCAGAAGAGCCAAAGCAGAAGTGAGGGAGGGGTGTGAATGTGCATGACCTGTTCACCTCCCCTGCAGAGTGTGGGAAAGGTAGAATGTACTTGAATATACTTGGGGAGCACACAGGGAAGTGTGAATCCTCCATCACAGACAGGGGATACCACTTCTCCTTTATGAAGGGAGGTGGCAGGTTTATGATTTAGTTACCCCCTTGTGGAAGTGAGGGGTGACAAGGTAGGTATCTAGGGAAATGTAAAGCTATAAAGAAACCCACAGACCATGCCTAACTGCTGCCTTAATGTTCAGCTTTTACAGCTGGCCCTCACCTGCTGATGGGAAATTAATAGGCTGATTAGCTGGGAGGGAGTTGATTGTCAGCAAGCAGCAGAGGTAAAAAAAATAAAGTGAATTTTATTTTTTTTCACAGTCTAGGATGTGATAACAGATCTGAGAGTATAGTGGCATCATTAACTGTTCAACTCTGTTACTTTCTTCATTGGTAAGTAGACGCATCTGCTCTGATTACACAATACACTTTTATTATAAATATCAGTGGCTTTCCTTCACTTTCAGAGATGCAAGCTCATTTACGTGTTCTCCCATGGTTCTGTAGAAATAAAGATCATTTTGCTCTGCCGAATTCTGAGTTTTGTGTAACTACTTTAAAGCTGTTGCAGGTAACTCAGGAATTATTTATTTATTTACTTATTTGTCTATCTATCTTTGTTGGCCAGGAAAGTCCAACTGAGATAGATACCCTTTCTCGGTGGAGGCCTGGGGAGAAAATCTGCAGTTCACATACATGGACAATATACAGTATATTTCCATTTTCCACACTAGATATTAAGTTTTTATCTTGGGTACATATACATTTTTATACATAATGAGCTATAACAGATGCTTAATGCTACCCTTGCATCATACAGTTTGTGACTATAGGAAGAAAGACAAATAACAGATAACCTGTGCATTTTTATAAGGCAGAAGTACAAAAAAAAAGACATTTGGTTTGAAATGAGTAAGTTGTGATAAAATGAGGGCGAATAAAGGTTTTAAGTAGTAAGACGTTGTCCCGTTCGATTCTCAGCTAGAGCGTCTTCTGTGTGGAGATATGCATGAATGGGCGTACCTTCGTTGAAGGTTGTGCATCTGAGCTGGCAACTCGGCATGTAAAAATCTGCTGCCAATCATTAGCAGACCGGAGTTCCGCTGTGTCGACCCCTAACCGGGAAAAGCCAAAAGACACAACAACAAGTTAGTTGAGAAATAAAATCAGTTAAATATTTACAGTTGGAGATAAAGGGAAAGTGTAACAATCACTGTACGAGAAGTTAGTACAGAGCAGCTATCATTGTCAGAGGCATTGCAGCTTGTATTTTCTTTTGGCTCAGAAATTATCCAGGTCTAGAGGAAGAGCAGAGCAAGTTGAATCCAAGTTAGACTGCTGTGACACGGACCACCTTTTTGGGCCCAAATGAAAGTGTTCTGTGAGGTATTTTCCATGCAGATTCCAACCACACCCTTCCCTTAGTCTCAGTACGGTATGGAATTCCTACAGGTACTTCTGATGGGAAAATATCAATTCAAAAGGAGTTGTGCATGTAAGAAGGAATTTTTCTGACAGTGCATCTTCCAATGAGTGTGAATGCAAGAACAACAAAACAGCTGAGCATAGGAACTCTGTCACATGCACCAGCATTTTGGTACCAAAAGTATGCTTTCTTCCATAAGTGACCCAAGCTCACTAAAAATTAATGTGCATTGAAGTTCTCTGTTAGATGATTCTTTAGTAACACTGTCTTAGATAATCTTATGAAAAACCTTAAAGAAAAAGAGAAAAAAATGTACCAGCCTTCTGATAGGTAGACTGTAATGACTGGCAGGAAGAGCCTAAGAGTAAGTTTAAGGAATGTATTGTAAAAAGTTTGAAATATAATTCTACCAGACTTAAATATCACCTTAGAGATGCCAAGTAAACAATGACTAATTTACAGACAAGTCCTAGAGTCTTTTATGGTCGACCCTGTGGATTTATTCCATAAAAGAATTGGAAAAATTAAAGCTGTCCAAACAGTATTCCTTTGATGATAAGGATGGTTGGCATTCACTTTCATCAGGTCCATTACTTCCGCCATATAATTAATACAACAAAATGTCCAGCCTGCATTTAGTGGGCATAGTCCCACCACTTGATGAACTTGAGTAAAGCTGTTCCAGTGACAAAGGACAGGATGAAAGAACATCCGATCTACAATTAGCTGCTGATCTAGAGGCCAAAAAAGAAAAAAATCTTTCAAAGAGTTTACCACAGGAACTAAAGGCAATGTGCCAGTCCACACTCACATTATAAACTCACAACAGAAACAGCGGAACTGACATAATGATAATGAGCCTACTGGGTAACTGTAAAGACAGTAAAGATAAGACAAAATTACTGCGAGCAGGGAAAACAAGGGAGCACTACAAAAGCAAAGTGTAAATAGTCCGCAATTACTGTACAAAACTAAAAATATGTATTAATGCAATTCCCTACAGTGGCAGATGACTGAGAAGAAAACGACAGTGGAATTTACCCCCTGGGTAAGTGTCCGAAGATGATTCTAACACTTCTTTGGATTCACTGTTAGAAGGCAATGAGCCAAAAAGGCAAGATGCCCAATTACATTCACTGAGAGAGATGTCAAACCCAACAGCTATTCAGTACAGCACTGGTAGTACAACCTTGGTCAGCAGTCAGTTTGAAAAACAATAAACAACACCCCATAAGAATTAATCCTTAAAAGTATGTTCCAATACTTGAGTGTCATGTTTGCATACAAAAGTCCGCTGTTGAGGACTTATGAGTTGTACTATAGGCAGCTGTTCCACCTGATATTTATAACAAGATATGGGAAGCCTCCAAAGCACAACAGAAGGGAGCAATAATAATGAAGTGCAATGATGATAATGTTGAGACCAGAAACAGGATTTAATAAATCTCTCCGAGATCGACTTGTCATGGATAAAAGCAGTGGTACAGAGGGGAAGATGAATCACCAAATGGCTGTTTCCAGTGTGTGGTAAATGCACTTGTGTCTTTTTCTGGTCACCCTGACCTGATTCAAGGTGTAGCAGCCAGTGGCCTGTCAGCAGTTTTTTTTTTTTTTTCAAATGGTTATTACCTCAAATATCTGACCAGATGAAAACATTCTGCTTTAAATGTCCAAGGTTGGACTTACTTGACATAGTCAACCAAGCCCAATATGATGCTGATGACATAATGAAAGAGAAGAACCAAAAGCATGAAAACGTAATGGGTGTTCAACTCTAGCGACTGGACACACATTCGTAAGAAAGGGAGAATGAAAGAGAAGAGCAAGCCCTTGCAGTGTACCATCAGGGTCCAGTATTTCAAAATCAGAGATCATTTTATCTGGTCTAAGCCTTTATACAATATTACCCAAATGCTAGCTTTTGTTTTAGCTGTGGTACAGACATCACTGGGTTGATAATTGTCCCTTTTTGCAGACAGAAAAATCCCTCTCTCCACATAGTACACATCCATTTACCACCCCTCCACAAACTAATGCCTGCAACAGCAACAAAACAACAGCAGCAGGTTATAACTTAGAGTATGGCCTGGCAGCCAACTGAAAGACAGCAGGCTGAATAGAAACTCCACGGTTAGGAATCACAGCTATTTCCCTTGTCACCCGTAGTATACATGGAAGATTTAATTTTAGTAACTGGTTCTATCTCACTGTGCCAAAAAATACTGTTTTTTTCCTAAATGAAGTGGTAAATGCAGGCTTTACAGACAACAAGCAAAAACTGCAGTTAAGGAAACTACAGGTTTAATACTTGAACCATCTTATCACTGCAAGAGCTTGACACATTCTACCTTCTGATATCCAGTCTTGGGTATAGCCACCATGTCCTGCAACATCAGCCACACCTGGGTGACCCTCAGAAGGGTCATTCCTGCCAGCAGTAGATGACAGTTGAATTGCAAAAAGTTGACATGAAAAGGAGTCCAGTGATCAAGTGCTTTTTCTAACATCATCACCCACTGGCTCTGATGACCCAGAGCTATCACTGGATTCAAAAATGAGTCAGGCAAACAAGCACTGTTCATGGAAGTCACTATATTATAAGACCAGAAGTGGAAATTGTTTGAAGAAAATCAGGGTCTGCATCGGAAAGAAGCAGTGCATCCATATTTGCAGAATTTTTGAGTACCCCTTACAACCACACCCACCTCAATACTACTCTGCCATCACAGTAAAACTCTCTCTGGTCTTACACTTCCTGTTCTTCTTTTCATCAGACGCAGTAAGTAGTTTGCATTTTTCTACTTTAAGTATAAAGCAAAGCTTGATAATACCAGCTTCATAAATTTAATTCCTTTAAATCTGCCCTTGCTGCTTACGCAAATATTATCAGTGTACTGAACTGTCGGGTTTGTACCCATGTGCCTCAAGTTTATTATTCTGGAATATCATTTGCAGGCTTTTCCCTTTCTGAATGAAACATCTGCTGTAAAATAGGCAGGTTATTGACTGGTCTTAATGTTATCTGATGACATGTAACTGATTGCAACCTGGTTATATTTTTGCAACTAATAAAAACATTGAGAGCCTGTGAATGGTATAAACGAATTATCACTATCTAAGTGGGAATTATTTCTTGCAATGTGACCAAGAGAATGTATGTGGGGGAGGGGGGCAGAAATGCAAGGAATTGCAATGTCGCAAGAGTATTTTTATGTATGTAGAGAGCATGCATAATTCTGGCTACCAGCTTGTTGGTCATTGAGCTGTGATGTGGGCATGTTGTCTCCTTTGACGGGTCAGAAGAAAAAATTGGAAATGTCTGATCCCACAGGGAGACTCAGACTGTTAAGAATCTGACTGGATGGATTGACACATCTTGTATTTATCATGATTTTAGAAGACAATGCATTCAAGGGACTTGTTCATATGGGCTTGGGTGATGATTTCATATCTAAGGAAAGCAGCATACTTCTAGTTTATGGAGCAGTTAAGTCCCTTTAGAAACTGAGAAAACTTTCCAAGTTATGCATCTCTTGAATCAATCAACCAATCAATCAATCAAACTAGTATTAAAATGACTGTGATGGTCACTCTTGTGTTGCAGAATAGGACAGCCCACTACTTTGTGCTAAATGCTCTTATAGGAACAGAGTGCTACACTTCATAGCAGAGAATGTGCATGTAGACTGGACTCACCTGGATATCATACAGAAAATATATGAGCTAGCACATGCAAAAGAGGTTGATAACTTACAGCAGGCATGGTTAACTAGTTTGTTTTTGGGCTGGGGAGGAATTTTAAAGTCTTATTTTATGCTAATTGATATCATTGCTATTGTATTATTCTTAGTCATATTTCTCTGTAAATCACTGGTTGCTAGACAGGTTGTATATTGGACTTAAGTAAAGCTGCAAAATATATAAACTGATGAAAAATATAAAGTACTATCATTAAATAATGTAGGGCTAGAAACTGGTAATGAAGTAAAACAAAGACAATTACAGATCAAAGGGATTCCTTTGTTATTCTCATAATAGCCCATGAGTCTCAAATGTATTTGTATTGTATTAAACCAACTATTTCAGGGATCTAAACAAGAAATGTTTGTGCAAATCCAATGTACGAGTTATGTGTAAGAGATGTCTTTTTCTTCCAGATGTTAACATCTCATATGACTGGCTGTAGGGATTGCCACAGCCATTATGGAAATAATGTATGAGTGATGCTTCATAGCATGCATAGATGGGTAACTCATGAGGAAAAATTAACTGTACAAAATGGAGTTGGGCTAGAACCCATCTTGATTCAAGAGTAGGCAGTGTATGTCTGAGTTAAGTTTTATTTTTTTCAAGTTGACTTAGCATTTCTTGTACTCGGTTTGCTTAGTACAGCTAATATGATTTTTGTTTTCTTTTATGGTCAAGGATGTGATGAGGGATCTGAGAATACACTATCAGCATTAACTGTTCAAGTGTGTTACTTTTTTCATTAGTCGGTACAGATGATATGATGATAATCTGCTACAGTTACACAATATATTTTTATTATAAATATCAGTATCCTTTTGTTCTGTGAGATGCAAGCCAATTGTGTTGCTCTGCCATTATCATGTGTGAATAAAGATCTTTCTGCTGTGCTGAACCTAGCATAAGCTTGAAGAATGCCAGTGTGGGAAACAATGTGATAGGCACGAATGCTTAGTATGACACTTAAGCCTTGGAGACAGATACAGAGAGACAGAGAGAGACAGAAAGATTGTATCAGTCTGAAACTTTTGAAGCTTAGGTTATGGTCTGCCATAAAACTAAAAGTTCTCCATGCATGTTATGTTAGAGTCAGTGTTGCTTTAACAGGGAAGATAACAGCTTAGATTAAATACTCTGACATTTAAGCTACAAATAATTCACATCAAGTGCTATGTAGAAATAGCTGGCATAGAATATCATTAGGATAAATTGGAACTGTTTCCATTTATATACTGGAGGGGATGAGAAGTAAATTTACCTACAGTTTAGAAGAAGGTGAAGTGCTCATGGCTATGAATGCTTTCAATATTGAAGTAAATTATAAGGGTGTGGTGAGAGTTGGATTGATTGTTGTGTGTTGATAGCAGGTGAGACAGCTAGAGAAAAGGTTGGGGGAGGCACATTTGGTAGTGAATAGAATTTGCACCATATGTATAATGATATTAATGCAGATATTGTACTGACTTAAGATCTTCTTGTATGTGGCCATATGATTAGAACACAAGATGCAAGAACTGTCAAATCACTTTTTGTTGGTGAGTAGAGGCCTAGGATTGTAAATGGGAGAATGTAAATGGGTGTAGGGTAGGAGTATAGATGTTTTCCAAAATTTAGTGATATATGATATTGACAGATATATTCATAGATTTGTTGATTATTACTAGGCTAACAATCCAGGTGGCCTTTCTAAGCTTACTTTTCCCGAAAGAATAATGATGTCCTGTAACTAGGACATTGAGGACCAGGCATTTTTCAGCTGCCAATGTCCATAAGGGCATGGGTGCCAGGCCTGATGTAAATTTCCTACTCCCCATCTAGTGGTCAAGGTTGCACTTAAATTGGGTAATAGATGAAGTCAGCTTCACATAGACAGGAAGCTGGTTCCATATTTTCTGTTTAGGAGAATTGGAAGTAGAGTAGTTGAAGTAAAAATAATGCTGTATGACAGTATTGTAGGTTGGTTATGTGAGAAAGAGGGAAGTAGAAATGTTAACATGGGTATTAAAATGGGAGCGAGATTAAAGATATGGCTATTGTGAAACTCAGTGCATGTGGGGAAAGGATGTTATGGGACAAACTGGGAATAGTGAAAGATACTGAATGGTAAGGAAAGAATATTTGGAGCAATATAAATAGTGCTGAGAAGGAAGACAAGGGGTGAAGAGTGGAGAAGATTAGCTGTGGGGTAGAAAGTGCATGTGGATTGGGGGATCAAGGTTGTGAAAATGTTATGTGGAAGCTGCATAAGTAGCTGAGAGTAGCAGGACCTATTTTGATCTCCCAATACCATAATATAAGCATAGGATATGTTATTTTTATTTATTATATGAATTTACTTATTTACATTGTGTGACAGGCTTAGTCCCAGTAGGACACTAGCCTCTTTTCAGGGGAGAACTGAGATGGTATTCATATAAACTAGGATACATTTGGCAAGATCTCTGGGAACATCTCCCTACACTTTTCGATAAGCACTACAGAATCTCTTACATCCAATGTAACTGATACCAACTTAGGCAGACTGGACAGTGATTTAGCATTTCATCCTTTGGATACACTTTCTACTTATTGAAGTTAGCCATTCTTTCATTCATAAAGAGGTGTGACCCATTAATACATGTATTTGAGTTACTGCACTGAAGCTGTGGTTTCCATTCTGATTAATCCATGCTATTTTTGACATGAAATTGTCTGGCAAATATGGCTGTTTGTGCATAACACTTGAAATGTAGTTTCTCCATTTTTTTGGATATATTCAGAAGGCCCACTATCCTGATGTTGGTAGACATTGAACTATTTCCTGATCTATCTGTTTTCATTCTTAGCATCTGTACCCAAACTTCACCTGCCTTTCTTCTCCCCAACTTGTTCTCCAGATAGGTTTATTGTTGGTCATTGGATTCCAATAGATTAGTCTGCTGATGTTGTGCTGATTTCAGTACTTCCTGATTATTTGCAGCCAAAACATTGTATAACTCCATGTGTTATACTAGAAGGGAAAGATTCTCAAAAAGAAGTACTATTTTTTCTCCCGAGTTACATTCCTTAAATGATTATAACATTGTGGGCAGGATTCACGAAGGCTTTCACGAAGTCTAAGAGTAGTGTACGACTCCATGCAGCCCTCGCGATCCAGGAACAGGCCGAAATTCCATGTAAGAGAACAGCTAAAACATCTCTTACACGGACTGGGCGTGGATATGCTAATCACCTCACTTGCAGCCGAAAGGCATGCAAATGAGGTAGATTAGCGATCCACGAAGCTGAAACCAGCCCGTGTAAGAGTAGTGTTAGCTGCAGAAATGTACTCAGTTGACAACTGAGTACGTTTCTGCAAATAACACAATGGAGCCATGTCAGCTCCAAATAAATGGGTGCATATTTGTCAGGCAGCATGCCAATGGCCAAATATGTGGCCATTGGCAAGGTACCCCAATGCAAATATGATAAAAAAGTAATTTTTTTTCGGCGATCACCGATGCTTAAACGCAGCGCAGCCCCGCGCAAATGGGCTGCGCTATATAAAACATAAAAATGAAGGTTATAAACCCACAAATGTAGGTTTTATACAATACATGGATTTACAATGCAGGGACCGGCAGACCAAAAACAACATGGCCACCGTTTAGTGGTTGCTAAGGGGGGAAGCTGAGTCTAAGACATGTAACTAAGCATTAGTAGGCAATTTTATGTAAATGAGTGTTAGGATACTGAATCCCACTGTCACATAGCAAATGAGCACATTCCGAGTAGTGTAAGAGTTACATAAGGGGGAGGAACAGAGTAGGAGATAGGTGACATCACAGGGGGGAATGGCAGAAGGAAATGCAGTTCATTGGAGGACAGTGTTACTTGACAGATGTCAGACACATATCATGGAAAGAGGAGTGCCACAAGATAAGCATGGGAAAGTCAAGAAATGGAAGGTGTACACTGTAGCCAACACCAAAGTTTCTTGCTGGGCATGCATGCGCATGTGTGCACGCCAGGAGGCGCGAGTAGGGCAGTGTGCACGCGTGTAAGGCAGACTGAGCATGTGGGAGCCTGTTGGCAGACTTGTAAGACTGTTTGCACTGGTGTGCACGTGTTTTAACCCGAATACGTAGATTCTAAACTGTGTAAGCATGTGTGCGCATGTGTAAGCCACTGTGAGCGTGTTTCCGCTGGTATGTGCGTTGCCCCCCCCCGAGGAAACAGAAAGGAATAAGGAAGCAACAGAAATAGTAGGAAGCTAACAGGGAATACTGCTGGAGCTAGCAGGTGAAAACAATTAGAAGCAGGCAATTACACAGGCAGAATACTAGCCCAGCCCAGCACTTAAAACTCTGCAAACAGCAGTGCAGGATGTTTCTCTCAAGAGACACTGCAAAGCATGAGTAAGCTATTAGAAGTGAAAACTGAAAAAGCTTCACTCAGAGCAGAAATGCTAGGGGCTGCCATAGCTGTCATAAGGAGACATAGGCGACTTGCTGAGGGTGGTGACAATGCAAATGCTGCCAGACAACCCACAGTGAGGAGACAGAGAAGAGTGTACAGGTCCAGGGTCACCTACCAGGGGTTACATGAGCTGGAGATAGTGGAGCGCTATAGAGTGGACAGTGACCTCCTGCAGCAAATTGTTGAGCTGTGCAGGCCATGCCTCACACACAGACCCAACAGAGGGGAACCCATCCCAGTAGAAACCAAGGTATGTGTTAGCCTAAGAATACTAGCAATAGGTACCTTCCAGAGACCAACTGGTGATATGATGGGGATATCACAGGCATCAGCCACCAGGGTACTGCACCAGTTCCTGGATGCCATGTCAGCACATGTCGGTGATCATGTATATTTCCCCAATGCCCGTGAGGTATTAGCCAGCAATATGCATCTCTTCCAGCAAATAGCAGAATACCCTGAGGTAGTGGGTGCAATAGACTGCATGCACATATGCATCAAAGCACCAGCCGGTGAGCGGGGTAGGGTCTACATTAACCGCAAGGGCTTCCCCTCTATCAACTGCCAGGTCATGTGTGATGCCCAGGGCATAATAATGAATGTGTGTGCTGGCTGCCCTGGAAGCTATCATGATTCCCATATCTGGCATCTGACGCAGCTGTACCAGACATTTGCCAGTGGGGACATCCCACATGGTCACTTAGTAGGGGATGCTGTGGATATGCACTGGTGCCGTGGCTGATGACACCCATCAGAAATGCACACACACCTGAACTGGAACGTCATAATGAGGCACACGCACAAACAAGAAATTTAATCGAGCATGTGTTTGGGCTGCTCAAGTCATGGTTCCAGTGCCTGGATACATCTGGTGGAGCCTTGCAGTACTCACCAACTACATGTACCCAAATTGTCATGGTATGTGCTATGCTACATAATATGATTCTGTGAAAACAGCTGCAGCAGGATCACCATAGGGCTGGGCCAAACAGCCCCCCACCATTGCTAAGTCAATCACAGGCAGAGCATGACTCAGAGGAGTAACAACCTGAGCCTGCCTCAGTAGGCAGAAGGAGGCGTGCCCAGTATGCCTTGGCCTTGGCAAAGTGGCAATGCATAGCACATACACTGGCACAGTAGGGACCCTGCAAATGATACCTCTCTCCGACTCACACATATAGTAAAAGCGACGCCTAAGTTGACACAACCTGCTTTCAAACATGTACAGGGAGTGTAGTATGTGCATCCAACATAGGCAGCCCTAAAGCACCACCTGAGGCATGATTGCCATGTGTTAAGCAATGTAACACCATGTAGTATATGCAAACTTGATGACCCTGACTAACATCCTACCCTCACCAAGCATGATGCCACAATATGAAGATGAGATGATCAATTGCAATAATTGGCTGAAGTATTGCTGTTAGTCAAAGGGGATCCAATGTGTGCCAGCCTGGGATGACATGCTAAGCACGACATGATGCTTCACCTGCTAGGGGTGGTGTGCACCTATCAGTCCTGGCCTTATGGATACTGGCAAAGGCTGTTGTTACCCCCAGCGTGCCTTGAATAGGTAAGGCTCAAAACACAAACCCACCTCCATAGGTATCACATGGGATAAGAACCTAGATGTAATGCTACCCAATGCCAGAAGTCTAAACAGCAAGATGCATACAGTCTAAACTCCCCCAGCATGGAGAATGTTGATATCTGTTCTGTAACAGAAAACTGGGTCAAGGCTCACAACAGCACCGTAACACTACCAGGTTATACCTCATACTGTGCTGTACAGCCCCAAAACATGAAACAAGCTACAAAAGTAGGGTGACTAGCAATAATTGTCAAGGATAACCACACCCCCATGTTGGTACCACAACAAGAAGCAGCATGGACTAGCCATGGTCAAGTAACAGTGGCTAAAACTGCCTCCCAGTTTATAGCCTGCTACAGACTACCATCCTAACACCAGGAACTGCACTTGGCCTATGTTGGAATACATGAATATATCAAGCTCTCCAAACCACATTATATTGGGTGACTGAAAATACCCAAACATAGACTTGGAGCATTATTCTAGCTCCAACACCCTAGGACAAAGGTTCCTAGAATCCATAAACCAAAATGCTCAGGAACAATGTACCACTCCCACAAGAGGGGTACGCATACTGGATGTGATAATCAGCAACATGGGTAATGGATGCCAAGATGAGACATGTATCCCTCACTGGTAAGATCAGACCATAGAGTAATCACACCGGATATACACATCCTGACCACAGTCCCTGGCCAGAAAACCACAGTGAAAAACATGTGTAAAGCAAATGTTGCACGCCTCCAAACTGATGTGGAATCCATTAAAGGCCCTGTGCATGTGCAAAATATGGGCCACACCTCAGAACCCGTTATACAGGCATTCCATGAACACTGCCAGGAATGCATGGATTATGCAATCCCAAATAAAACCAAGACACAATGCCATACATGCAGGCATCTGACATGGTGGACCCCAGCCATTACCAAACCATGCAAGAGAATGAGGAAGATACTACATGATAGAGCAAACCTAAAAAGGGAAGTAATCTCTGATCAGTATTATGGCAATAAAATATGTCCACTCATACAATCCACTAAGGCCAGCTACAACAAGTTGAATCTGTGAATCTTGAGGCAATGTTACACCTGCCCCATGTACACAGACAACCCTCACCTCCCCCCAAGAAATACAAATATATGTGAGAAATGCAACCATTTATCCAAACCGGAGGCTGAGCTCTCTCAACTCAGTACTGTCAAAACTAGTCGGGAGGAGAAGGTAACCACGCACACCACAAACCCAGTCTCACATAGACCTATCACAACTGCAAACCAAAGACATAAACACAGAAAAACATTCCCGGAGGCTCTAATTACAAACACACCACATCAACGGAGGCCTCCAAAGCAGACAATCAAGCAATCACTACCTCCAAACATAGCACATGCAACACATAGTACACAAAGCTGGTGTGCCAAATAGTCACAGGCCAGAAGGAGAAACAACATGCCTGATACAGTTGTAATGGGTGACTCCATAGTCAGACACACTGCTGTCCCACTCACCAGACTGAACAAGGGAAAGGGTACAGTAAGCTGCCTGTAGGCTGCCACAATACGCCACATAACACAAGTACGCAGGTCAGCCCAAAGCAAGTACAAATTTGATGCAGTCATTGTCCATGCTGGTGTGAATGACCTGAGATGTACCTCCCCAGACTACATGAAAAGAGACATAGATGAGCTCTCCGATTATGTTGTCCAGGCCGGTATGACACTGACCTTGTGCAGCAAACTACCCTCACCAAGAATGATGCCACAGTACAAACACAGAATGATCAGCTTTAACAAGTGGCACAATTATTGGTGTCATTCCAAGGGGATCCAATGTCTGTCTGCTTGGGATGTCATGCTTGAAAAACCAAGCTGCTTTGCCAGCGATGGCTTTGTACCTGTTACCCCTGGGCATCTGGATATTGGCTAAGGCTCTTGCCACCTCCATAGAGCCTTTTGTAGGCAAGGCAGAAAAGACTAACCCACCTCCCTAGAAAACATAAGTGGAAAGAAACATAAGGGTAATGCTGCCCAATGCCAGACATCTAAACCTCAACATGCATGCTCCTGAGGCCCTCCCCAGTATGGGGAACATCGATGTCTGTGCAGTGACAGAAAACTGAAGCAAGGCTCCTGAGAGCACACCAGCACTACCAGGTTATACCTCATATCATGCGTTATGGCCCCAAAACCTGGACCAAACCATAAAAGGAGGGGGAGTATCCATATTCAGCAAAGATACCCACACGTCCAGGTAACTGACAATGCACGAAGCATCGGAGACCACCCATGTGCAACTAACCATAGGCAAAACTGCTGTACAGTCTGTAGCATGCTACAGACCACACTCTCACACACAGGAACCCCACTCAGCCTTCCTGAAGACACTGGACAGTATGAATGTCTCACCAAATACCAAACAAGGTACTCACAAATTACCACATAGGTGGTAATCCATTACGTATGGAAGGAGTAATCAGGGACCTAGGGACACAAGTGGACAGTAACCTGTCATGTGACACTCACATTGCCAATGTGGCTAGGAAGACCTTCTATATTGGCCACCTTATCATGAAAGGTTTCACATCTACGTCAACAGAGGTCATTGTGCCCCTATACTGTTTTCTTATCAGGCCCATAATTTAGTACAATGCCTCATTTGGGATGTACCTTACCCGACACCTGCAGCAGTTAGAAAGACCTCAAAGGTACCTCACCAAGAGGATAAAGGGTCTCAAATATATGTCATATGCTGCCTGGCTGTAGACACCCCAGCTGTATGCAGTCACATACTGCCTACGCAGAGGTGTTGTATGCCTGTTGTACAAGGCCATGTCCAACACAGGATTAATGGACATGCTCCACCCAAGAAAACCCAAATCCATCAGAGCTGTGAGAGCGAGAGATGTCAACCTCAACACATAATGAAATAGGATGTGCTGGAGGGACAGATACATAACCCAGAGGCTCCCTACACCCTGGAACGGAATCCCACTCCATGTTAGGCAGAGCCCCTCACTGACTCTCTTCAACAGGAATCTTGCCAAGTGGATGGGTGATCGTAGATGTACACTGGGGGTCTTCACTGTGTCACGTCCAGACAGAGGCACAGTAAAGTAAATCCTAAATGGCCATAATATTCACATAGCAAGGGGTGGTGAAAGTCACACACACTCTGGCTAGGCTTATAAATGCCCTAGGGTGGATAGCCTAGTATGAACCTATGAACCTATGAAGATACAAATTGTACAGGACAATAAGGATAATCACAAGGCTTTCTTAACTGATGGTAGGAACCTTGTTGGGAATTCGCAGATATGCTCTGAATCACTCAAATATTACAAACAATATACCAAACACACACACATTGCCAACATCCAACCTGACAGGTGCAGTGCAAACCCCACCCCCAAAATGCCAAATATCTATCCCAGCAGAGTGCTGGCCCCCTGACATTGCAGATGCTGAGGTAACAGCTAGCATCTACAAAGCAAAACACACAGCATCAACGGTACGAGATGGTGTCCTGGGCTGAGTCCAACATGGACTCCAAGAAGAATGGAATGCCAAATAACACTACTGCTCAATGTCAGCCTTACCACAGGATATGTACCCAAAGAGCAGTGTACAACAACAGTGGTCCTTCTCCACAAAGGTGTTGCCTGAATGGATACTGCAAACTACCACCCCAGAATCCTGACAAGCTTGGTCTGCAAAGCTATGGAAAGGATTAGCATGTACCTCAGACATAAAGATATTGGGGACCTACTGACACTGGACCCTACCCAGTGTGGCGTTCTTAAGTGCAGATCCTGCCCCTTAAACATGTTTGACTCATTTGAAACAGTCATCAAGGCCATTGATAAGGGGAATGTGGTCCACACAGCCTTGCTAGACCTTGCAAAAGGCTTCCATACAATACCCCACGTGTTCATTATAGATAAGCTCACCAGCTTAAATATAAACCCCTATGTCAGTAGAGGGGTTGCAAACCAGACCAAGGACAGAACTGACATGGTCAGAAATGCTGCAGCCATGTCAGACTGCAAACCAGATACAACTGGCATCCCACAAGGCTCGGTCCTGGGACCTCCCTTGTTTGGTATATATGTCCCATAGGTCTTGAGTAAACTTCCAGTACAGGTTAGCCAGAGAGTCACTCATTGACTCTCCCCAAGAGGAATCTTGATGAGTGGATGGGAGATGGTAGGTTTACCCTAGGTATTGTCACTGGTTGACGGAGGCACTGTATACTAACCATGACATATGTCATGGCAAACTCCAGTTACAATGTGTGTCGAAGGACAAACACACTCTCTGACTAGCATTAGAAATGGCCTAGGGCACATCGCTTGTGTTTGCCAATGTCCACCTATGTTGTGGAATACACTACCAATGTTGGACAAGCCTGGTTTAAGTAGTCCATATCTCAACATAATGCAACATGGTCATATGTGCACAACTGGCCCCTAACCAGTCTGTTGTGCTCACTATGAAAATTTAAAGCAGTGATAGGACTAAAGCCCAGGATACTGTCCACCACAGTGAAAGTACTGAACCAGTACACTATATGGTACTACAGTGTTTGGTCAGTATGAAAGGATGTTGACAACTGTATGCAAAGTATCCCATGCAAACCCTGCAGGCACAGTATAATCCCTGTTGTGTTCAGACACAAAGCAGTTGGCCAGTAAGTACACAACATGACACCCAACACACAACCATAAACGTGAGATATTGATGAAGTTCACACTCATCCACAAATGTGGTGGACTGCAGATTTCAACATATGGAAAGCTCACACTGGGCATGCTCACACACTTTCATAAATTAGACATATGTCAGACAACATGCCATGGAAAGCCTGAACTGGGCATGCTCACACACTTAGGCAATATCTCAGTTTAGCAGTTGGCCACACATATCTGGAATTTGTACATGTTATTCCAGGAACCAACCACATTACAGCAATCTACCCAGTGCACACAGTTAAATGACTACAGAGACATAAGTGATATAGTGGATCCCTCTCATATTCAAACATCTTCCACAGATACACAAATTGTTCATAAAAACAGGGAATGCTATGGCAATAAAGACCTGCAAACAGTCTATCAGCAACAAATATTGTGCATCTGACAATTAAACATATGGGTGTAGAGATCAATACTAGGCTGTTTGCCCTAGGGAATGAAAGCTTAGCCAGAGTGTGCTTGGCGTCTGCCTCCCCAGTACAGTAGGCTACTGTGCCACTGTAAAGTAGGTCACATAAGGCATCGTTTGAGGCTAGTGTGCTGTGCCTCTGTCAAGCAGGGACACAGTGGAGATCACAGGGGTTGAATTTGCTATGCCACATCCATGTGGCTGCTGTTTGCTGGAAGAGGGTTGGTGAGGACCTCTAACAGTAAGTGGGCGTCAATAACAGACTGAGGGGAGCCTTATCTGCAGTGTCTGGACAATTTTACTGTCAACACTTTGTCATGATGATTATGAGGGATTGAAGTGTCATGCCAGTACTGTTCAGAGATGTCCTCCCTCTATGGGCTACTGCTCTGCAATGTATTAGCTCACTCCATCTGTTGGAAAGCTCATATATGGCTGGTGTACACCTGACAGGTGTCCTGTTGTGGAGGAGTCATGGGTATATTTGGGATAGCATGATCAATGCAAACCTTCCACATGCTCATAGAATGCAATTGTCAAGGATTATGCAGAGTGGCCTGTATACTCCCCCAGCATGGGTCCTTTGAAGTCTTCCACCCCAGTCTTCACAAGTGCAAAGTCTGCTTTTGATAAATACACTTTGTTTGCAGTGACAACCTTGCCTAATGATGGGGATGGGATATGGATGTCCAGGGAAAGGTTGGTATGGTCAGATATCAACAATGGTGGTCTACCTCTGGTGTGGAACAGTGAGTACCCATGTTGCAGATGGTCAGGTGCAATATGTATTCCCCCTTGTGGCTGTGGTGAGTGGTCCTGCCATAGCACATGGACTCACAAATTGTAGTGGCTGTAGGGTAATGTTGTAGAGGCCTGAGTAGTTCCCACACACAATATACCTGTAGCTGACATTAACAACTGGAATGGTGTATGTGAAAACCTTCATATCTTTGCACTGTTCCCAGGGAAGCAAAGTGTTTGTCCTGGATGTGGGAGGGGTGGTCTGAACTGATTGTGTTGTGTGTTATAGGTCCTGTGGTCACGAAGCATGGTATAAAACATAACCTGCCAGTGCTGATGTGCATATCTGACCCTGAAGTAGGTGGCTGCAAATGCATATATATGCTATCCCCCACCTGACAGGTAGTAATAGATGTACATACCTCTGTATAAATAATGATGTCAGCACCCTATAAATACTGCAGGTGCAGAGCAGATGCCCAGTAATTCGGATAGTGCTCTCTGCTAATGTGTCTCCCTTAAGTGTCATAATATAGTTAGATAGGGGTTTGAATCCTGCAAATGCTCAGTGAGCGGGGTTGGTGTGTGTGCAATTCTGTGTGAGAGAAATGTCCCTTTTGGCAACTAGGAGAACACACTACAGGATGCACATTCCCCTTTCTAAACACTGATGATGTCAGTACCCTATAAGTACAGCTGGAGAAGAAAAAACAACTAGTAATGTGAATAGCGCACTCTACTAATGCGTCCGTCATGAGTGTCATAACATAGTTTGGTAGGGGATTGAATCCTGCAAATGCTCAGTGTGTGTGTAGGGGGGTTAGTGTGTGTGCAATTCTGTATGAAAAAAATGTCCCTTTTGGTAACTAGGAGAACACACTACATGATGCACATTCCTCTTTCTAAACACTGGTGATGTCAGCACCCTATAAGTACAGCCGGAGAAGAGTAACCTCCCAGTAGTGCAAATAGCGCACTCTGCTAATGCGTCCATCTTGAGTAGCATAACATAGTTAGGTAGGGGTGTGAATCCTGCAAATGCTCAGTGTGTGTGGCAGGGGGTTAGTGTGTGTTCAATTCTGTATGAAAGAACTGTCCCTTTTGGTAACTAGGAGAACACACTACATGATGCATATTCCTCTTTCTAAACACTGATGATGTCAGCACCCTATAAGTACAGCCGGAGAAGAAAAACCTCCCAATAATGCAAATAGCGCACTCAGCTACTGTGTCTCATACTAGTGTCAAAACATAGTTAAATAGGAGTTTGAATCCTGCAAATAGCAAGTGTGTGTGTGTGTGTGTGTGTGTGGGGGGGGGGGGGTGAAAGTAGAGTGTGTGCACTTCCATGTGTGAGAGAACTGACCCTTTTGGCAACCAGTACAAAACACCAGCTGCTGCATATTCCAATATCTAAACAGAGATGGGGTGAAAGTAGAGTGTGTGCACTTCCATGTGTGAGAGAACTGACCCTTTTGGCAACCAGTACAAAATGGGGTGAAAGTAGAGTGTGCACTTCCATGTGTGAGAACTGACCCTTTTGGCAACCAGTACAAAACACCAGCTGCTGCATATTCCAATATCTAAACAGAGATGGGGTGAAAGTAGAGTGTGTGCACTTCCATGTGTGAGAGAACTGACCCTTTTGGCAACCAGTACAAAATGGGGTGAAAGTAGAGTGTGTGCACTTCCATGTGTGAGAGAACTGACCCTTTTGGCAACCAGTACAAAACACCAGCTGCTGCATATTCCAATATCTAAACAGAGATGGGGTGAAAGTAGAGTGTGTGCACTTCCATGTGTGAGAGAACTGACCCTTTTGGCAACCAGTACAAAATGGGGTGAAAGTAGAGTGTGTGCACTTCCATGTGTGAGAGAACTGACCCTTTTGGCAACCAGTACAAAACACCAGCTGCTGCATATTCCAATATCTAAACAGAGATGGGGTGAAAGTAGAGTGTGTGCACTTCCATGTGTGAGAGAACTGACCCTTTTGGCAACCAGTACAAAACACCAGCTGCTGCATATTCCAATATCTAAACAGAGATGGGGTGAAAGTAGAGTGTGTGCACTTCCATGTGTGAGAGAACTGACCCTTTTGGCAACCAGTACAAAATGGGGTGAAAGTAGAGTGTGTGCACTTCCATGTGTGAGAGAACTGACCCTTTTGGCAACCAGTACAAAACACCAGCTGCTGCATATTCCAATATCTAAACAGAGATGGGGTGAAAGTAGAGTGTGTGCACTTCCATGTGTGAGAGAACTGACCCTTTGGCAACCAGTACAAAACACCAGCTGCTGCATATTCCAATATCTAAACAGAGATGGGGTGAAAGTAGAGTGTGTGCACTTCCATGTGTGAGAGAACTGACCCTTTTGGCAACCAGTACAAAACACCAGCTGCTGCATATTCCAATATCTAAACAGAGATGGGGTGAAAGTAGAGTGTGTGCACTTCCATGTGTGAGAGAACTGACCCTTTTGGCAACCAGTACAAAACACCAGCTGCTGCATATTCCAATATCTAAACAGAGATGGGGTGAAAGTAGAGTGTGTGCACTTCCATGTGTGAGAGAACTGACCCTTTTGGCAACCAGTACAAAATGGGGTGAAAGTAGAGTGTGTGCACTTCCATGTGAGAGAACTGACCCTTTTGGCAACCAGTACAAAACACCAGCTGCTGCATATTCCAATATCTAAACAGAGATGGGGTGAAAGTAGAGTGTGTGCACTTCCATGTGTGAGAGAACTGACCCTTTTGGCAACCAGTACAAAATGGGGTGAAAGTAGAGTGTGTGCACTTCCATGTGTGAGAGAACTGACCCTTTTGGCAACCAGTACAAAACACCAGCTGCTGCATATTCCAATATCTAAACAGAGATGGGGTGAAAGTAGAGTGTGTGCACTTCCATGTGTGAGAGAACTGACCCTTTTGGCAACCAGTACAAAACACCAGCTGCTGCATATTCCAATATCTAAACAGAGATGGGGTGAAAGTAGAGTGTGCACTTCCATGTGTGAGAGAACTGACCCTTTTGGCAACCAGTACAAAATGGGGTGAAAGTAGAGTGTGTGCACTTCCATGTGTGAGAGAACTGACCTTGGCAACCAGTACAAAACACCAGCTGCTGCATATTCCAATATCTAAACAGAGATGGGGTGAAAGTAGAGTGTGTGCACTTCCATGTGTGAGAACTGACCCTTTGGCAACCAGTACAAAACACCAGCTGCTGCATATTCCAATATCTAAACAGAGATGGGGTGAAAGTAGAGTGTGTGCACTTCCATGTGTGAGAACTGACCCTTTGGCAACCAGTACAAAACACCAGCTGCTGCATATTCCAATATCTAAACAGAGATGGGGTGAAAGTAGAGTGTGCACTTCCATGTGTGAGAGAACTGACCCTTTTGGCAACCAGTACAAAACACCAGCTGCTGCATATTCCAATATCTAAACAGAGATGGGGTGAAAGTAGAGTGTGTGCACTTCCATGTGTGAGAGAACTGACCCTTTTGGCAACCAGTACAAAACACCAGCTGCTGCATGTTGTAATATCTAAACAGAAGAGAACCGAGAGTAGGTGTGTGCAGCACATGTGTGAGAGAACTGACCCTTTTGGCAACCAGTACAACACACCAGCTGCTGCATCAATATCTAAACAGAGATGGGGTGAAAGTAGAGTGTGTGCACTTCCATGTGTGAGAGAACTGACCCTTTGGCAACCAGTACAAAACACCAGCTGCTGCATTCCAATATCTAAACAGAGATGGGGTGAAAGCAGAGTGTGTGCACTTCCATGTGTGAGAGAACTGACCCTTTTGGCAACCAGTACAAAACACCAGCTGCTGCATATTCCAATATCTAAACAGAGATGGGGTGAAAGTAGAGTGTGTGCACTTCCATGTGTGAGAGAACTGACCCTTTTGGCAACCAGTACAAAACACCAGCTGCTGCATATTCCAATATCTAAACAGAGATGACGTCAGCACCCTACAAGTACAGCAGAAGAGGACAAATCTCCCAGTAATGAAAATAGCATGCTCTGCTACTGCATCTCTCACTACTGTCATAGCACAGTTAGTTATGGCTTTGAATTCCACAAATGCCATGTGTGTTTTTGTCACACAGAATGCCCATGTGTGTGGGTTGTTGTTCACAATAATGCATGACATTGATTAAACCAGTAATGGCAATGCACACATATGATGTATGTGTGTGCCAAATACACATATATACCTGTGACCCTCAATAGTTCCCATGTCTGACGCCTGCCACATGTGAATACATGGTATTTGCACTGGATAACATTATGACTTTGGTTTTCTGTGTGGGTGCTGCATGTGGTATGTGTATATACAGTGTGAGTTGTATATGGTATCATCCTAGCAGCGAGGGATACACATCTGGTCTGGGGCATATAGTCTACATGTTGTTGATGAACAGGTGCTGCATGTTTTCACCTGTTGTGTGAGTGGTAACAAGTTGCTTCATAGCAATGCAGTGACTACATGCTAGGAACCTTTCAGCTAGGGTGTTGTAGCTACAATAATTCCTCAGCATTAAGTAATACTTCAGCATTCTTTGTGAGGGTATGATGCCAACCAAGGTCAGGGTCATACAAGCCTGTGCCACATGCTCAGAGAGCCCTTCTATGTTCCTTATCATGTAGTCCAGGGAAGTACATCACAGGTCAGCCATAGTGGCACGGACAATGACTGAGTCATATGTGTCCATGCCTCTGACTGACCTGTATGCTTGTGTTATGTGGTGGACCATAGTGCCCCATGGGCATATCACTGTGACCTTCACCTTGTCCAGCCTGGTGAATGGGACCTCACTGTACCGGACAATAAAGGTACCTAACACAACTGTAGCAGGTGTGTTGTATAGCCGTACAGGCTGTGACTGTTTGGCACACAGGATTTGTGTGTTATGTGTTGCACGTGCTGTGTTCCGGCTTAACGTATGCCTGTGTGCCAGCTGCAGAGGTGTCTGCTGCTCAGGCAGGATGCTATTCTGAGGCTCCAAGAATGCCCCAGTGTGTTCATGTGTTTGGATTGCTGTCAGTGTAGGTCTACATCAGAATGGTATTGTAGTCACTGTAGTATTTCATGCCACCTGACAGGTTATGCCAGTACTGGGTTCAGAGTGCTTAGTCCCCAGTTTGGCTATGTGGTTGCATCTCACACATGTGTTGCACGTTCATGGGTAGGGGAGAGGGTTGACTGTGTACATGTGGCAGCTGTGACATTGCCACATGACTCACATATTCCACAACTGTACCATAGAGGTGACTGACAAGTGACATTTGCACATGCTACCATAGTATTGTGATTGCCATGGTGATTAACAGCACATAGGGCCAATGGGGAACAAGGTACAGAAGGTGAGTAAGTGAGGGTGTAGTGCCTGTGATTAGTTAGCGCTGGCATATACGACTGCTCACGTGGTCAAATGCCAGGTAAGTCATATGCAATGTGTCACAGGCAACGTACATGCGAACAGGACAAACAGTGACGTTCTGTCAAGTGAGACATGGACATACGTATAGTAAGCTATGCAGATGTCACTAGGAATCCACAGAAGCTCTGTAAATCTGCATTGCAGGTGGAATCAGTGTTCCAGGGTAACTGCAAGCAAACATGCATGCAAACAAAGCTACAGTAAGCAGGGCTGCATGTAGTCCATTGTACAACAAACAAGCTGTACCACTTCCAGTAGGTAACAGTGCAAATATGCAGGCACTATACACATGTACATGGAAATACACAGGTCAGATGGCCAGGGTCCAGTCTCAGCACACACAAGTGTACAGACCATGTACCGTCAGGATGTACAATAACCGGACGGAAACCCAGGTGCTCATACCTGCACTAATACAAATGTCAAATAACAGACACTGAGCCTTCACTCAGTGGTTCCATATTTAGTAGGATGTATGCTACCTGTCCTGCCACCACAGTATCCCTGACATTTATGGGGACTCTCCCTCCTGTGAAAGTTCGTTTTGTGTGTTGGGGCTGTCTAGAATGGTATGAGGTGTGAGCTTGCAGTGCTAGGGTGCTCCTGTGTGTCCTGTACCAGTCGTGTAGTACTGCACACATATCAACATCCTCAAACATCCGCATTGCAGAGTCCAGTGTGGGCAACATGCCACTTTCAGTTTACATGTCCATCATTGCGTATCAATACTTTCATTACCTAATCCCCTGTGCTACCTATGTATGTGGCCTTCTGTTGACATCCTTACCACCAGTATGCAAACATGTGCAGATGATACACTATGGTACTTACCATGGGTGTAGAAAACAGTAAAAGATAATCATACCCTTACTGCATCAGGCATGCTGGGATATACCCACAATTATATCAGCACACTGTACTGTTAACAACATGATACTACTACACGTCTATGTAGTCACCCTGTGCATCAGCAACATGTTAACCTGTACCTGCATTGATGTTACAGATTGCAGGAGGTGGCACAGTTTCATCATATGCACAGGGTGTGAACTTGGTATGCCTGAGTCTGCCACTTATACCACCAATTGACATGTATGTGTATGTGTGTTGGTGAGGAACAGCAGTACAAGGTGGGGCAATGTTGATGCAGTGTGTGCATGTATGCGGTAGCCCTAGGTGTTGTCAATTCGCATGTGTGTATGGATGCGCACAGTTCCACCTCATGGCTGCCATATACCAGTGTTTGTGGACAGCCACAGACTGTACCTGCCAAGTAATACAGATCAGTGTCTCTGGCCACGGACATGGTACCTGTGCCTTGCAGGGTTGCTACGGACCGTATCCGGTACTAATCCAGACTGGGTAGTGTCATCAGAAGCAGGTGTTCATTGACTGGACACAGATCCCTGTTGGGCCTGTCCAGAGCCACGTGCACGTGGTCTCCTGGGGCGGTCTGATGACAGCACAGACCCAGCATTGCTGGGGCTGCTGCTGTCACTATGGGGGTGGCCGTGGCCCTGTTGTCATCCATGACGACTGCCAGCTGCTGCTGTTGCTGGCATACGCCCACGTCGACGCCTCAACCGTCCACCATTGCCCTGGCTCATGGACATTGTAGTTGTGGAACTGATCTAATATGTCCCCACAACGTCTGTCTATGACATCGGTGAAATTAAGGATGGCAGCCGCAATGTCACACATACTGTCACTCATGGCTGTCCAACATGCTGTCAGCTCCCTCAGACCCTGTCTGGAGTATCGTTCCATATGTGACTGTGCCTGCACGACAGCCCGAAACATAGCTGAGGTTGTAAGACCTCTGTGGGCACATCTGACAGGGGCAGTACGCCCACAGATGCTCCCACGAGAACCCCTGGACAACTATCTGTGTGGTACCATCTCAGGGCCATGTCCATGGCTGCTGTGCGGGGAAGCATGTGCCACAGATACCACATTACCCTGGTCAATGCCCATTGTATCCTGTCTATCACCTAGGGACATTGGTGACAAAGGATGTATTGGCAGGATGACTGTGCGCATTGATGGGGTTGACAGCTGTGTACTGTCAATTGGCTGACCAATGACGGAACCTGGCACACCTTCCTGTGCCATTACATAGATATCATCATTATCACTACCCGTGGCACCTGATTCAGGTTCCCTGCTGCATGAGACCAAAGCAGCACCAGAACCTGTGGCAGGGAAACAGGAAACACAGTTTACAATTTCTACACAATGTTGCCAGTGATGCACACATGCACACATGCACACATGCACACAGGTGCACACATGCACACAAGCACACAGGTGCACACATGCGCACATGCACAAATGCACACATGCACACATGAGCACATGTGCACATGTGCACATGCGCACATGCACACATGCACAGATGCACATGCACACAGGTGCACACATGCACACACACACAGGTGCACACATGCACACATGCACACACACAGGTGCACACATGCACACATGCACACGCACACAGGTGCACACATGCACACAGGTGCACACATGCACACAGATGCACACATGCACACATGCACACTTGCACAATTGCACACTTGCACACTACTCAGTATGTGAGATATCAACACACAGACACAGACACACTTGCATGCATACACAGCGCACTACTGATTGAGGCTAATATTACTATTACTATCAAGACTATTAAAGGTATTGTTAATACACACTCACCAGCATGGATAGGCTGCATTGCTGTTACACTGGAGGGACCTGCAGAAGTGAGGAAATTAATGTCAGTGGGCACAACTGTGCCATTGTTACTGAGTATGATACAGGTCAGTAGTACAACATTTGTCTTTCACAGGTCAGCTGCTGATATTGAGAATATCACACTTGCACATTAAATACTATGATGACAGCTACAAACCAAGGACACACCTCACACATGCATTAACTACCAGTGTACACAACAGTCAACTATACATATGGCATATTACCTGCACACTCATAGTCATGGTGCTGTGTGGCTCCAGCCTCCATCATAATGCAGGTCTGCTGCTGTTGTTGTTGGTGGGCTGGAGCCACAACACTTAGGAGTAGTCCCTCCAGTCTGGTGAGTGGGGGATGTGTAGCCACCCCACCACCTGGGCAGCCTGTTGCCTATGGATATCCAACGCACGCTGACAGATATTTCTGATTAAATCACTGCAGTGATGTCGTACCTGCTCATATGTCCTATTATGCATGCCTATGTCATTTACCCGACGGACCAGGTCTTGCCATAGTGCAGCCCTCTCCTGCTGATTCTGGCTGGTGCGTGAAAAGAGTATTGCGAAATCCCGCACCAGGCTCTGGTGTATTTCCTCATCCTCAGCTGCAGAGTATGCCGGATTGCACTGGTGAACCATGGTCCTGAAAAAGAAAATAAAATGATATCAGCAAAATATGTCAGCAGAATTTGGCACACATACTACACATGCTACTCGACTGTTGTGATACAACATATCTCCCATATATAGCATCTGTCTGTCTATTGGTGGATACACATGTAAATGGCCAGGTATCAGTGCTCAGCCAACAACTGTGCAACAGTACCTGGCACACTCCATACGACATACTACCAAACCCCAGCAGTCAGCACACTGATTCAGGTCCAAAGCACCTCCTCACTCTGGGGGTTTGTATCGAGGTACTGTGTGGGGAACAGCATCAACTACTGTGATCTGACCACAAACTAATCACCCTGGATATACATATCCCACCTCAACCACCAGCACAAATGACTACAGTGAATAACATTCCAAACGCAAACTTTACACTTCTTAAGAGTGAGATGGTATCCTTTAAGCTCACTGGGCCAGTGCAAGCCACAACCCACAATGCTGACTCCTTCACAAATGATTTATACGGACATCTCCGAGAATGCATGGATCATGCAATCCCATATAAGACCAAGACACTCTCCACAAAGGGAAAGCATCCTGTCTGGTGGACCCCAGCCATAAACAGATTGTATAACAAAAGATGGAAGATACTGCAAGACAGAGCATAATTCCATAAAGGGAAGGCATGTCTGATCAGCACTAGTAAAGAGCTATGTTCTCTCATACAAACATCCATGGGCAACTTTGAGAGGGAAATCACCAGGGACACTACAGATAACCACAAGGCCTTCTTCAGTTATGTTAGAAACCTGGTCAGAAACCCTCCAATATACTCATAGTTAGTAAACAACAACAAATAATTCACTGAACCCACAGATATTGGCAACATTGTGGCAGAGAGGTTCAGTGCAATTTTCCCCCCTCCCTCTCCCCCAAACAAAGACATACTTATCCCAGCTGAATGTAACCTCCCTGTTATCACAGATGTCCAGGTGAGAGCCGCCCTCAGAAAAGCAAAAAACACAGCATCAATGGGATCTGATGGTATCCCCGGTTGCATGCTACATGAACTCCAAGAGGAGCTAAACCTGCATATAGAAGTGCTATGTAACACTAGCCTGACTACAGGATATGCACCTGTACACTGGCGTACAGCAGCAGTGGTTCCACTCCACAAAGGAGGCACCTCTACATACCAATACAATACAACACAATACAATACACTACAATACAATACAGTACAATACAATACAATACAATATGCTATTGCCCCTGGGACTACAGCAGCATACTGTTCTGCTACCCTGACCCTTGTGACACATGTGATGGGATGGTACCTGCTCCTGTCAAACAGTTACACAGGGTGACTCATATGGCATATTACCTATCTGACTAACATTCAGCAGGGGTATGTGTGACATGTACTCATGGGGAGTCTTGCTTCTTAACACTGTGTGGTTAATTGCAGCGTATGTCTTATCTGTGGGTAGGAACCTGTACCTCTGCCATGTGCTCTCTACTGTGGTGTCAAGGACGACACACAGCAGTCATTTAGGTTGTGGATGGTGTGAGGTGTTACTATGGTTGTTGGACATCTGTCATGGGTGTGACTTAAGTATGTAAATCTAGGAGTGGTAACCTCTATGTGGGTAGTATGCATGCACTCTGTGGTGTTGTCAGTCACTGTGCATTGGTAATGTGTTTGAATGCATTGTCACAGTGTCGTACATGTCACTGTGTCCTTCTCCATATCTGTAGCTGTCATGTGAGGTACATACCATGGCAGACATTGTGTGGTGTGGAGGGGTACACTGACCTACATGTCCATAGCTAACACACCATGTCTGCTGACACATACCATGTACAGGTATTCCAGGAATAGTGTGCCACTGTGACTATCATTGGGGGGCCTGTTGTACATGTTTATGACCCTGTTCACCCCTGACACATGCAGTGGTGTGCAGTCAATCACATATCTGGTTGTTACTGGTGTAGGTGATATGAAATGGGGTATGGTACTCCAGTTTTGACAATGGTGTTCACTCCATGCCTTTGTCACCAGGCACCTGTTGCAATACATCTGTACACATGTGCCTCACTCAGAATATCTCTCTCTCTCTCTCTCTCTATATATATATATATATATATATATATATATGTATATATATATATATATATATATATATATATATATATATATATATATGTCTGTATACATATACACATATATATATATATCGATGTACATATATTGCTATAGATATGGAGAGGGGGGGATTGTGACAGAGAGGGGGTGAGAGTGACAGAGGGGGTTGGACAGGGGGAGTGTGAGATAGTCAGATCTGTAGATAGCCAGATCTGTCTGTCTATGTATATGTGTCTACATATATCTATATCTGTATGTGTGTATTGCATATATGTGTTTGTACATATTCTATCTATCTACATCTGTCTATGTATTCCTACATCCCTCTCTATCTATGTATACATATATGCACATTATATATATATATATATATATATATATATATATATATATATATATATATATATACATACATACATACATACATATATTGACATATATACGTATCCATATGATAGATAGGTATATCAACATGTTTGTTTACAAAACTGTATACACACACTAACATACTACTAAACATACATAACTGTGAAACCTGCATTGTACATTGCACTACAACCTACATTCAACCTACATTGATATCTTCACATAGATGCCCTCACATACATATGTATGTACAGCCTTCACTGATAGTTGCTGTATGTCCCCTGCCCTATGCACATCTTCATATACATATAGATACAGACCAATGACACATATGGAGGGTTCACAGTATGTAGACTTTTAAAGTATTACTTTACATTACCTGTGTTTGTCACAGCTGCTTGCGTTGCCTTTTGGATTGGTCTCCTGCTGCTGCTCCAGTTGACAGATGACAGCTTTCTAGTAGGTTTTGTTAATAAGTGTTTTTGTTTGTGGTTTGTTTTTTTTTTTATTTCTCTCTCTCTCTCTCTCTCCCTGCCTCCAGAGGGTGCAATGAAAGTATTGCATGTGTGGACTGGGAGTACAGCATGCTTTTGTAGGTATCTGCATATGTCCATGCGATGGCCTTTGCACCAATTGTTAGCCAGCATTTGCTAATTGCATGCAGCCAGTTGTGTACTGATTGCAGTTCTCACTGTGATTTCAGGACAGTGCTATAAAAAGGTATGTGAGATAGGCATAGCCCTTTCAGATTTTAAGGGCAGGGACCATGCTGGTATGCTGTGGACACTGTTCTGTGAGTGTAAAGGTTAGTATCTCTCTCATATTTCTGGCTGTGTTGTAGATTAACATTTCTCCTTTCATTTCTCCAGTTTCCTGTACTAAGTGTGTATGTACACTGAAACCTAAGACTACTACTACTGTTAATGTGGGTGTGTGTGCTTTCCTGTGGGACATGTGGTGTAACTGGTATATAGCAGTGGCTCTTGCACTTTGTTGCTATGGCTTCAATATTTGCCCTTTACATTCACTACTTGTATGCCTGCTAGGTGTCTTGACTGTAGTGTGTTGCTGTGGCTTTCCTATCTTCCATGTACATTCACACCTTGGAATGCTTGCTATATGTGATAGGGTGTTACTGCATGCAGTGCGGTCTGGCCATGGTGTGGGCCTTGACATCTATTAGGGTATTTGAGTATGCTGCTGAGCAGGCCCCAGAGACTCTCAGGTGCATCTTTTATCTGCCTCATGGAATGGTACATATCAGTGGGGTACACCCATTAAATTGTCTGGTATTCTGCAGTTGTGACTGTGGGTTAGCATGAGCATATGTATTACTACACTATTTCTGCCGGGCAAGTGGTACATACTTTCAGTACTTCATAATTACCATTGCATGTGTTGTAACACCTTTCTGCCTACTGTTTGTACATTTCACAGGGAGTCTGTGGGGCATCCCTGTAACTCAGTCATTGTTGCTATGTCTAGGATCTTAGCTATTCAAATATGGCAGTGTTATACCTCTCAAGTGTACATATATTTGTAGGATGTCCACATTTTTGCCTCATATTTTGGTCCATATCTCATAAAACAGCTTTTTCTGGCAAATCACTCAGGGCTCAAGTCAGACTATAGTGACAAACATTTCAGTTTCAGACTTCGTACCCTACCAAAAATCCAAAATAATGCAAAACCTGTTACTCTCTCAACTGGCTAAGTTTGTCGGAGCAATATTTGAAATGTGTCCCTGTTTTTGGGACTTTGCCCCACATTTTTTATTACTTAGGCCAGATGTCTTGCTGTAAGAGGTTGTGGGGTATGGGCAGTGATTATCCTGCTGTGAGTATGTGTGTGGCTTGCAAGGTGCTACAGTGACATTATTACCTACTAGCTACCAACTAGCATGGCTGTTTCTGTTCAAACACTACTATTATAGAAATCCACTACATTTGACAGTAAATATACATGACATGCTTTGTGTACTACACATCCTATATTCCCTTTACATTCATTCCTACTATTGCATGATATATTTATTGTAGCACAATGTTCTTATATAGCAGTCATGGCTTAGTGGTAAGTCATTCAGACTACTGTTTCCAAGGTTCTGGATTCGGGACTGACAGTGGGATTTTATTTTGCTTTTGAGCAGACTACAGGCCTTGTCATTCAGAGTGACTAAGGCACTTTTAAGCAGTTGTAAGTGGGTTAGCGCTGGTTAGCGCGGAGCTCACGCATGTGCACTGGTGTTTAGCAATGCGCACACAAGCGCACACCCGCTTACTACGTCTTAAAAGTGCTTACTCTTGCACACACCCGCGCTAATTTCTTTGAAAGAAATGAAAATGGGGAGACAGGAAAGTGGTGAAAAAGGGGTCACAAAGAGGGTAGGACAGTAGGGAAACAAGCTCGGGTTTTGCAGGAGGGATGTAGGTAAGGCCCATAGCTGCCAATTTCTTCATCAGCAACAGCTGTGCATATGTTTGTAATTTGGTGTGACATTTGAAACCTTCCACCCCTGAGAGAGGTGTAAGGACAACAATAATACTTGTTGTACAGCCGATTGTAATTGCCAGTTTACATGTCCAGCAGACGTGTGCAAAATGGGCAGCTATTTATGGGACGTAATTTTTTTGTAGGTACAGAGTGCCCTTTTTTTTTTTTCAGGTGAGAGTGGTATGTCAGGTACAGGAAGTCAGTATAGCTGTGGAGGTAGGTTGGGTAGGTTAACAGACAAGACAAACAAGACGCATACAGGGGCGGTGTATGACACATGTGGGGGGATTACACAATTGACGGGGACAGATGTGTGGATATCTTGAGCCCATGAGCCCACAGATGGCAACAGTGGAACTGAGATCCCCACCCATGGGCAGTTGCCACTGTGCCTTCACTGCCCAGGACGGAGCTGTGCTGGGGGCTGTGTAGGCTGGGCAGCAGGCATGCCCATGGGTTGTGCCATCCATGCCTCAAGCTGGCGTAGGGGCCCAAGCACAGCGTGCCAGATCTCCCTACGCACCACAGTCCGGACACTACGGAGGGTGAGTGGATGTTCTCCTCCGGCCACACTTGCAGAGGGGTGACAAGCCCCATCCCCTGCAGTGCTTCCACCCGCAGGTGGCACAGGGCCACCGAAGGAGGGTCCGACCTGGGCACTTCTGCCAGGTGCACTCGCCAGCTGAGGAGGGAGAGGTGGGTCCACTGGAACCCGCCTTCCCTGTCATCCGATGTTTTGCATTATGTTTTGACAGTTTGGGTTAGTAACGTACAATACCATTCACAATTAGTTGTAACAGCATGCATTAGTATTCCCATTAACCAAACACCATATATTCAAGCCATTGAACAGCAAGCATAACACATGCATAATTTGAACAGCAATACACAATCCAACAACATGCGGGGTTGATTGATGGCAACAGGGCATCAGGTTTGGATGTATGAACAGGGCAGATGCATCAACGTACATGCAAATATGTATGAACCAACAGGACAAATGTCCAGGGGTGTTAATTGTGATTGCACATACCAGTTTCACGTGGAATGGGTTATATGTGGTTATAGGGTAGGGTGAAGAAAATTTAATTAACAACTTCAAATACCAATACATACGCTGTACATTTCTACTAGCTGCAGATATATACACACTACAGTTCTGCCTACAGTTTCCTATGTGATAACTACTTCAGGTTGGTGATAGGAATGTTACTGCTACATCAATATACATTTCATTTTTATTCATACACATTCATATCTGGCTCTGTTCAGCTACATCATCCTGCTACATTTGCTTTATATAGCTATAGACAACTGTGGATGTTTGGCATTTCAGACAACCATACTATCTGCATATTGCAGACTGAAAGCAACATATCCAGATTTTGGGAGACATATTCCAGCTGCAGTACCATTTTCAACACATGCTACTGTTTGGTTCTGCCTGTCACATTCATTTCATTCTGTACTGATTGCAGTATACTTTATTCAGAAGTTATTACTACTTTATTGGTGGATTCATACCTCTTTCTCACACTCTCTCACTTGTTTTATTTTTACAATTCAGGATGGTACTTAATTCTAGGCTTTATTGACATGTTTTACCTGTAGTTATCACAATCCTTTCCAACAGTCTCACTTCTTTCATGTTTCTGTATTTCAACAGGGATATATTTCACACATGTGTTTTATTCAGATTCTGCAGCTGTACTTTTCAGCCTGCTGCAGGTTATGTACTATTATATTACAGGTGGGACATCTTTATTTCAGACTTGTTTCATTTTTATGTTTGGATTACAGGCTGCATCACACTTTTGTAATCAAGCAATACTTGCACACCCTCTTACACTGTTACTTGCACATTTTATTAATTAGTGACTACACTGCACTCTTTAGCTAACTGTCATACTTATATATTTATTTACAGTTACAGGGAGAGAATTACTGATCTGCCTGGTGGCGCAACCGCACCAGCCTATCGCCATAGGCTCGACGGCTCGCAGAACGGACACCTGCAGCTGTAATATAAATAAAGTAATATTGGAATACACATCTCCATAATATCAGCTAGGTTAATTTCTTACATAGATAATTACATGGGGCGTTGGGCATTTGCCAGGCCTCCTGGATCCAACAGTTCAGTTGGTCCTGCTTCCATCTCTTCAGGTCCACATGGTGGTGATGGACCTGCTCACCAGTCCTTGGTATTCCTGTGGCAGTGGTGAGATCATGAGCCAACTGGTCCCACGCCTCAGCCCTATATGCTCCCCATAGGACGTGGCCCTGCATGAGTTGGGCCTCATGATTATGGACAAGGAGCCAAACCATATATTTGGACTCCTTAATGCCCCACCTCTGTGCTTGGAAGCAACTACCCTCACCTACACCTGACATCCTGGCTGCAAGTTGGCTCTGCAATCGGTTATGCTGTGTATTCCCGCCTATGGGGCTTATATATGCTGTTTTTCCCGCACTTATCTGTGATTGGCCATTTTGGAATTGTATCAGCTTCACAAAACCTGCTTTGTCATGCTCCTCTCTCTATTCATTCCTATATATATGCTATTACTGCATTTCTAAGTGCAACTGTCATGGCTTAGTGGTTCAGTACTTTGACTATGGTGCATGGTATCCTGGGTTCGAACCTGGCCATTGCTTTTTATATTTTATGACTGTCTACATAGGCTAGGAGGTTTGTCTGTGTAAAGGCAGTTTTGATACAGCTTGCTCAACGTTGCCCGTCGGTTAGCTCGTTGGCACGGTGCACAGCTCCGCGCAAACGGGACATGCTGGCTTACGCACCGTTTGGCTGTCAGCATGCATATTACGCTCAGCTCAGCTACGGGCACACAGTTTCAGTGTGTTAAAATGCTGCTCAACCCCGGACACTCATTCTACACCTATTAAACCACTGCTCATCTACGGGCACTCATTCTACACCTGTTAAAACACTGCTCACCTACGGGCACTCATTTTACAACTTTTAAACCACTGCTCACCTACAGGCAGATATCCTCAACTTGTTAGACTGTAGCTCAGCTATGGGCACATCTCACATTTTTTTTTATTTTTTTATCTCACATTTCTTCAAAATACATGGCCCATTTCATTACATTTTACATAAAATATAATTTTATATATGTACATATATGTCAGGGACTTGTTTCATTCTTATTTCACTAAAAATAAAAATTGATGTTGTGGGGGCTCGAACCATAACTGCCTCCTCTTCAGCTGATGCCTCTACCGCTACGCTATTGCTTCTTGGCTTACTTTGCATATTTAGTTCTTATATGCTTTTCCACTGACTGCTAACTGTGGCTAAGCAACGGGCACGCCCGCGCAAATGGGCGCACTCACGGGCAAACATCTTTACAACTTATAAGAAAAAATATAAGCTGTTCATTTATACATTTTATGTTCATAGTCTGTGGGGGCATGTGTTGTGTTGTGTTTATTCACATTTACATGGACTCTGTCGTGGGGGTTTACTTTCGGGATGTTTACTCTTCTGGGTGCGTGTCCGTTTGCAGGGCTCGCCCTACGGACACGCCCCCTACTGTCTTTCACGGACCGTGTTAGCCTTAGGTGTGATTCAGCATGCCCTCATGCATATGCATGACATGCTGACGTCACACCGTTTAACTGCAGCCTCCATGTAAGCCTTGTAACTCTTACACGGAGGCTTCGTGAATCCTGCCCTGTATCTTTCTAATGTGCCCATCACAATACCAATACACTTATTATTCCACTTGGATGCCTTAATAAAACAACTGCTTTTTAAGTAAATTTAGTCTGTGGTGAGGTATGAACACTTTATAGCAGCCATCTTGACCTTGGTCAGCCACACACACACACATACCTAAGGAAAGAGGAGCTTGTTTGTTTGTTTGTTTGAGAGGAAAAGAAGAGAAGAGATAATATCATGTGTAATCAGAGTGCTGGGTAATAATGAAGCTATATGGGAGGTAGATAGCAATTTGGAAAAAAAAAACACGTAGCTTTGATGTTTTGCAAAGGATTGGGAATCAAGATAATTTGGAATAGTGTAGGAAGAGCGAGGATGAAGCAAATAGCGTAGATTAGATGGAAGATGCCAAATGCTTGGGCAAAGCTTACAATAGCCAAAGATTGAAGGATGGGCAATAAATGAAAGAAAGGAGAAAACTAAGTGGTTGAAGAGGCTGATGATAGGAGATAATAAAGGGTGGCCAAATGAAAAGATGATTATTGACTGGAGTAAGGAGGTATAGCTGTAGAGAGGAGTACCTGAAAGTAAATGTAGAGAAATAAGGGGAAATTAAATGTAGGACTGTAGGAAAGTGGTCAGTAGTGCACTCATGTTTTTTCAAGTGTAACTGAAAGCACATATGATGTGACTACATGGGCTACAGATTTTTTTTCTGATAATCCTGTGAGATTTCTTATTGGCTTAAAATATATTGTTAAGGTATATATACTATTGGATCATTGTATTTTATGAAAAAAATCAATAAATGTTTTATAATAAAACAAGTCAATAGGCTTTGTTGTTTACTCAAGCATTTATTTTTTTCAAAAAAGGTCCTGAATTGAATTCTCATGGATGGTTAATGTTTCCTAACAAAAAAGCATTAAAAGTTGTTCATGTTGGCTGCAATATAATGAAAGCTTTAATAACTGGACAACATAAGGACTTAGACCAATCACTATGTTTTTGGTAAACATATCTCACATCTGGTATAGCAATTACTCTTCAGTTATACTGATAGGAAGGTAATTAAGTAGACTAAGTTTGCACTTCTGGCAAGAACAACTGTGAATTTAGCAGTTTAAAGTTCCAGTATGCATGTAATTGCTGTGAGGCTTTCACCTATTTTACCATGGCTGGTAAGACTACCGCCTGGAGTCAGCTGTTATGCAGAGTCACACAAGAAATGAGAAAGAGGCAAACTTGTTCATCCTTAGTAACACACAGTTTATCATCAGGTCAAATGGTCACCATTCAAGGAACACGGCAAAAAGAAGCATGTATTTCATATTGTTTTAAACAAAATCCTCCATTAATCCATCCATCCATCCATCCATCCATCCATCCATACATACATACATACATACATACATACATACATCTATCCATCCAGATATCCATTCATACATCTTTCAGGCTATCCACTTGTAACATTATTCCTTGTCCTACTCAAAGTCAATGTGGTAGAAAGTTTAGAAGGGTAGTCCAGACATGCTCTGCTGGAACACTCCCGAGATCATACTGGAGATACTCAAACAAAATGAAAAATGTATTCTCTCCATACAGCCCTGGATCTACCACATGGCCTCTTCTTACTGGACCACATATGGTACCACTACAGTGGGATGTGTTCACTGCATCTTCAGGTGCATAAATCACCTCAACTGACTTCTCTCAAAAGCATCCAGCAAATAAATCCAAATCAGCCCAGAAGTTGAAAATTTTGAAACACAGGTGCCCAGTAGGAAGTTAGCTGGAATAAAGAAGCTGAACCATGACAAAGTAAAATCTTCTTCCAAATCTTGCTATCCAAGGATACTTACTCTGATGGAGAGCACAGTGAATGGTACCCATAGATGTGGAAAATGCACACAGTGCATATATATAGATGAATCAAGGTTTTTTTAAGAACCCTGAAACAGGGCATCTTTGGGAGCTAAGGAATTCTGCTGATTGCAATACTAAGAATGTAGTGTATGTAGCTCACTGCACAACATGTTTCCATTTCTATGTTGGCAAAACTAACCGTCACCTTAGGGAACGGATAAGGGATCAACTTTACTGCACTAGAAAAGGGCGACTGTATAGTGCTTTGACTAAGCATACATTGGATAAAGGGGATGACCATATATTTTTGTTTCAGGTTTTACATATTCAGAATGTCAGCAATAGGATGGGGGACATAGTCAATACTACTGAGAATATGGAAGTAAAAGGAATTTTGGGTTTAGGAGCATACAGAGGTTTGAGTTTGAATGATAGTGTTCCATTGAAGCCAGCACTAAAATCTAGAAGGTTAAAATAAGAAATAAAAAATAATAATACTATTTTAACAAGAGAAGACTACATAAACACATGTTGGGCTTTGTGTCAATATGACAGTATTTCTTGAGCTGCTTCTAGCATAGATATCACTAAAGACAAGCATTTGTTGATGTATGTATTAAAGCATATGTATTTACTAGGTGGACAATGTGCATTTATTAGGCAGAATATATGTATTAAGTTGTTGAGTTTGTACTGCTTATACTTTTATATATATTTATATATAATTTTTTATGTTTATACCCACGCATATAAGTAGCTACAAAATGGGGAACATGAGTATATGTATTCATTCATTGACTTTTTATGCACTCTATTTATATTTATCCACATGTTCTTGTCTTTATATTGTGTGCATGTGGTTTTTAAACAGAGTTTTTCTGACTTCGGCAATTAACTAAGGGCAAAACATAACCATAGTAATTAATTGATTTCTGAGTGCTGAATTAACTTTGAGTGGTAGGATTGGTTGTTTTAGTAATGAAATAAAGTATTTAAGTGCTGTTGCTGTTTGAATAAACTGTCTGATGAAGCAATGGTTACAATTGTGAAAGCGCTCAACATTTTGTATTAAAAAAGATTTTAATTTGTTGTGGTTCAGCTTTTTTATTCCAGCTACCTTCTGACTGGGCACCTGTGTTTCAGCATTTTGACTTCTCTCAGAGTTTAGGAAGAGTCCACTTTGGGAAACTTCCTGGTTTGCATAGCTCTTCACTATGATCCCAGCACTTCTGCAAAGAAACATCATCCTTTACAACGATTGTCTGTGACCTCGTTTCTACCAACAGACTGTTGCCATAAAGGAGTATGCAGACATAAACTGATAACTGAGCATTTTGTTCTATTAATCTACTTTTGTTTCAGTACTTATTCTGATAAAACAGTAGAAGTAGTGCCACAGCTGTGCCCATTTGTTGATCATTCTCCTGATCCCATCAGTCCCCACTTGTGAATAATCCTTAAGATATTTAATCTCTCCCACTTAAATAGCTGCTTCCCATTTACCTGCAGATAGCAATCAATTCTCTTCCTGGAGATAAACAAAACTTCTGATTGGAGGTGCTGATTTTCATCCAGCTACTTTTCTCTCGGAGGAAGATTACTTCATTCCATACTGGAAATCAGTTCCTTGAGACCAAAAGGACATCATCATCTACAAACAACAAAAATGCAATCCTCTTATACCCAAAATAGATAGTCAAACAATGGTTACTACTTGTTATTTTGTCTATAATAATTAAGAAATAGAAGAATGATAAGACACTCCCCAGGATTCAATAAACTCTGTGTAGGTTCCATGCAGAGCCTTTACAGACTGTATTTGTGTGCATGATACTGCTCACTTTATGGCATCGCCCAGCCTCATGCCATGAATATTAATGATGTATGGCACGTGTAAGCAAGGTTTCACTGCTTGCTCTCATGTTAATGGCTATGACACCTGTATACTGATTGTTGATCATTTCATACAACCAGTTAGTACCAGTAGTGTGATCAAACAGTAAACAAATGAGGGGACAAAGAGCAAGGATGCATTTCCTGAAGGACATGAAGAATGGAACAGAAATGTATGTTATTATATATTGACTGCAGTCTTCAGTGATTTCACAATAAACCACACATTTTACAAGGAGCAGACCAAAAAAAATTAATGTGAATATCTGGGCATTCTGCAAAACAGTAGACAGTCTGCCTTTTGTGTTTTAATTTCTTTTTTTTTTTCTTGTCAGTGTTTGTGCGATGCACTGCTTGGTATAAACATGTTTAACTGTGCTCACCTGGTTTGCATGAAGCGCAGCAGTGCACAAATTGGAGGAATGGACCATCCATGCTGTAGGTTAAGAGCCAGACAACCACACATAGAATGCATTCAATTAAAACTATTATGCATTGGGCAAACACGCTAAGTGGCATTGCTCTATGATTAACAGTGAGAAGCTTACAATAACTATTAAGTTAGTAGATATCATCTCACTAATCCTGTGACAGCAGGTGGTAAGTGTAAGTGTGGAGTGCAGATTTATTTTATATTATTTATTTATTTATTTGATTTTACATTTGTTTACTGGGTAATGTCTGACTGGGCAAGAGGCCCATTTTCAGCGGAGGCCTGGGGAGAAAAGCTCCAAGACACGTAGTGAAAAACAAAGCAATGTAGCAAGATGATAGCTACACAAGTTTCAAACAACATCATAGGTACTTAAAAATATTAAATGCATTGAAAACAGGTAGATGATTTATAATATACAGGATACTGGCATTTCAAACAAGATAACAATAGGATTAAGAAGTACTATTTACTCTTTATATATATATATATATATATATATATATATATGTATATATATATATATATATATATATATATATATATATATATATATATATATATATATATATATATATATATATATATATATATATATATATATATATATATATATATTTTATTTTTTAAGGGTAAGAGGAAAGAAAGTAGTCCAAGGTATAATAGGTTGGAGGAAAAAGTAAAAGGCAGCTAAGTATGAAATAGCTTTGGGATACATACAACATTAGAGTGGAACAGTCAGATTAGTGGAGTCAGCCTGGGTGGTTTAGTGAGATATTCTTTTAAAAGTATTTTGAATTTTCAACTGTCAGGTTATTAACTATTCCTGGGGCAGTAAGTTACAGGATTTGGATATTTTATTCATATAAAAAGAGTCTCCATAATAGTTGTAGGATTTTTTTACCTTTAGGAGTAGTTTGTTGATCTCATGGGACTGGGTTTTGACTTTGCCTCAACTAGGTTGATGAGAGCAGGACAGTAATTAGGCTTATGGATAATACTATGTGCAGTGGTGAGTTGGTTGAGAGATAATAGGTTGGGTAATTCAAGCCAACTGAGTTGTCGGAGTGCAATACAGTGGTGGGATCTATGGGGAAGGTTTACAGCAATCCTGGCTAGTTTGTTACAGAAGGTCTCAAGGTTATGTAGTTCAGACTTGCACAGATTGATGAAGATTTGTGAGCAATAAAGAATAGTGGATAGATCTGGCTATGGCAAGTCTGGCATAGTTTGTTAGGAAAGGTTTGGTTCTGTATAGTGAACTAAGTTTGATGTGAACTTTTTTAATTCTTAGTGATATGTGTTTGTTGCATTTTAGATAGTCATCTAATATTACTCTTAGGAGTTGGTTTGTTTGACTGGTTCGATTTTAGTACCATTGGAGGAGTAGATAGTGAGAGGGGTTTGGTTATTTTTTGTTATATTTTGCAGAAGACCATGAGCTTAGTTTTATTAGATTTAAGAATAAGTTGATGATTGGTGAGGTAGTTTTTTACATCTTGGAGATATTTTTGTGTTTTTTTTTTTGTAGTTCTTGGGGTGGTGGGGCAGAGCAGATTAGAGAGGTGCCATTGGCGTACTGTACTATAGTGGCTAGTTGGGTGGAGGAAATAAGTTCATTGGTGAATATGGAAAAGAGGAGGGGCCCGAGGATGGAGCCTTGAGGTACCCCTACAGAGATGGGTAAAAGAGGAGATATTGCTGGAACCAACACGGCTGGGCATAAACCTCTATTGCTGTTTTTAAACTTAGATTTTATTCGTATTGTTTCCCTTGTATTTATAACAATTGTTGCATTGCTTATGTGTGTGTACCCTTTAATTATTTTATCAGATTTGCATATGATAGTTGATTGGTTTTGCTTTCTTTTTAAACTTATGTCTTTCTATTTGTTTATTAGTCTGAAGAAGTGATAATGTTATCACGAAAGTGCTCACTTTTTATTATTTTCTATTTTGTTCAATAAATAGAGATTTTTTCCCAGCTGTGTTGGTTCAGTACTTGTTTTTTTTTTTACTTGAGGTTTACAAAGTTTTCTTGTAACTCACCTTTCACCTGTTCCTGTATACTTTTGCTCTTTGTAAAAGGGGATACAGTTTGTTCTCCCATTTGGTAGATTGCTGCCTGTTGGAGAGGTAGCTTTAAAACTAAATCAGGGATTTTCTATTGAGGTTGTAGGTTGCTAGTTTGTTGAGCAGTATTTGGTGGGATATGGTATCGAAGGCTTTGGACATATCAGGATGAGACAAGTAGACCATCATTTTTGAGGAGGTTTACAGTGTTAGTGAAAGTAATGAGTGCAGTGTTAATACTATGTTTATGTCAGAAGCTGTGTTGGGATTTGGATAAAATGTTGTTAAGGAGATGGTCAAGGAGTTGCTGTTGAATGCATTTTTTCTAAGATTCTGGAAAGGGGGAGGAGAATAGCAATTGGTCAGTAGTTTTTGAGGTCTGTGGAGAGGCTGTCTTCACATTGGGAGATGACATGAAATCTTGCAAAGGAGAGGAACATATTGTTCAGATTTAGAGCGATTGATTAAACTAGATATGGGGTATAAGATGGATGGAACAGCTAGTCTTAGAAATTCCTGGGGAGCTGGTCTGCTGTGAGAGTACAGGGTGTTAATTTATTTAGGAGATTTTTACGTAGTTATATGAATGGGTTTGAATGAGAATGAGGTTGGCTTATGTTTTGTTGAGGTGGGAAGTGAAAGAGGTAGGTTAGTGTTATGGTTTATGAGGGAGGCTTTAGAATTTATAAAGTAAGTTATTGAATTGAGATCCTATGGAGTCAGAGGTGTTATTGGTGGATGCAGCAAGGGTAGTGGGCTTACCTGGTTTTAGGAGGTAATTGATATTTTGCCAACATTTTTGGGGAGGAGTTGTTGGTGCTGTTATTTATAGGTTTGGAAGTATGTTGTCATACTTGATGTATTTTTGGCCAGATTTCTCAGCTGTTGATATTGGGTGAGGTAGTCTTTATTTTTGAATTTTTGAAATTGAGATCATGCTCTATCCCTTTGTTTAAGTAATTGTTTAGTGTCCTTAGACAACCAGAGAGTTGTTTGGCTTTAACATGCATTTTTCTTTAGGGAGCTTGGTTATCATGCATTTTGAGGAATGTGCTGTTAAAGTATTGCACGGCGAGGTTTATGTGGAGGAGTTTTAATGGTGACCAATCACATTGTTGAAGTAGTGTATTAAATATAGAGGGAGAAATGTTATTTTTTTTGCATACGCTTCTGAATATGATGCTATAGGTTATATGAAGCTGTTTCCTTATTAGAAAGGTTGGGCAGTGGTCACTGAGGGTGTCTGGTAGGCAGCTTGTGTGACAAATTAGGTTGAGCTTCTTTGTAAGTATCCAGTCTAATGCTGATTCTTTTTCAGGGTGTTTATCAATGCGTGTAGGAGAGTTTATGGTTTGGGAGAAACAGTAAAGGTTGATAAAAATTTAGGGAATATTGGAGGAGCAGGTAAGCCAGTCTAGGTTGAAATCATCTAATACTATTATTTCTTGGCTGAAACATGTTGAGGCCTAGGAGAGAAGGTTTTCTATGAAGGAGAGGTTATTCCTGGGGGGAAAGTAAGTGCCAATGAATATAATATTTTTATGGAAGTTGATTTTTAGGCAGGTGACTAACAATTCACAGTTGGGGAGGTCTGGAGAGTGCACTTTAGTTGGGCAACTTGGGGGGGGGTCTTTAAACATGATAACAATGTCATTTATTTAGTCTGTCTTGTCTAATGATGCTATAACCTTTGGTTAGAATTTCTTCATCTCTGATGTGAGGCTTTAGCCAGGTCTCAGTTATGGCAGCTATGTTTGGGGATTAAAGGGCAAGGGCAGCATAGAATTCATTTACTTTGTGATGCTTCTGAGGTTGAAGTCAGTAATTAATAGGTCAGAGTTCCTGTATTTGGAGAGTGGGAGGTTTTGAGGAGGAATGTTGAGATTTTGGTATGGTGAGTTTGGTGGGGCACAGGGAGATTGTGAGCAGACAGGGTAGACTTGTGTGGGCAGTGGGTTAGGGTGAATGTGTGACTGGAGTTTAATGTGGGTAAGAGAGAAGAATAGAATGGTTTTAAGCTTAGGTAAATGCTTATGGTATTTGTAAGCAAGGTATAGGGGGCTGGGTATGGACGTATTTAAAGGATAGTGTAGGGACTTAGTAGTATTGAAAAAGTTTGCTGAAATGTGAGTGTTTGTGTAGGAGAGATGGTGGTTTGGAATTGTAGGAAGCATAGGGGGAAGAATATTGTGATGTAGTATGTGTGATAAGAAGAGGAGTGAAATGTTATTAAAAGGAGACAGAGTAAAGGTATTATTGTAATTGGTGATGTATTGGAGATGGCTGTTTGAGATAGTGTGATGGGTTTGTTAATATTTGAAAATGGGAGGGAGTGGAGAAGTTCTAAAAATGACTGAAGGGTGTTTTTTTATATGTGGGAAGAGTAGCGATTGGATAGGAGTAGTTATATTCAGAGGGAGTGGAAAGAGATCAAATTCATTGAATGGACTTAGTAGTGAGGAGATGGATGGAAGCAATAGTTTGGATAGGCATGTGGAGACAGGAGGGAGGCAGTATGTGGTAGGTAGAGAAATGAGGGGAATGGTGATGATAAGTATAAATTTAAGGAAGGTAAGGTGGGTGGGGATGGGGGTAGGGTAAAGGAGAGGAGTGAGCCCAAGCACTGAGAGGGTAAATGTAGTGGGCTGGCCCTGATTTTAGGTAAAGCTTGCTGGAGTTCTAGTACACGGCGTGCAAATTTTGTTTTACTCTTTTAAGATCGCAGATTATATCAACTCAGTACAACATACACAACTGTTTTCTCAACCTTCTTGTGGCAGTAGCCATAAGTACAGGAGAACTGTAGACATGGTCCTTTTGACTAACACATTAACACAAGTGCCTGTATGCCAAAATGTTTAAATTGCTGTGCTTGCCACTGTTGCACATAAGTTAACATTGTGCAAACATGATGCCCACCAGTGCACACCTTCACCTATTGTGTTTGCATGATGGTCAGCGATGTGCAACATTTTCAAATGTTGCAAAATTAACATGTGCACACTCTCCGCACAAGACATGCAAAAGAGAGGAAATAGCAACATATAAAATGCAATTGGCAGAAAATGCTCATTAAACATTGAGATGAATTATGGCAGACATGTCCGGAGCTGCTGGAGGAGGGTGTGCATTTTTGGGAGCAGTTTTGTGGTGTCCAGGAGTCTTAGATTTTTTTTGGACTCTTAGTCAAACAGTATGAGCCCAGGTTGCTGCAACAGGCCATTCCAGCTCAGAATATAAATGTGGAGCCTGTGATAGTGTTGCCAGGGCCTTAACCAGTGTAACAGATATCCCTGCACAGGTGAGCAAGGCAGACATCACTTTGATGACCTCCGGAGGAGGAAGTGGGATATCCTTGACCTTTGGATTGTGGAATATTGATAAGGGGACACCTCACAGATTTGTAAGTATCAATTTCAGTGAGTAATTATAAGTGTTAAAAGCTGAACATAGTTAAGAATTATATTCATAATGGTGTTCTGTTCTATTTTTTCCACAGCTGCTGAGGATCGAGACTCGAATGTTTGGTCCCATGTCATTCATCTAGCAAGGATGCAAGAAGCATGTGGTATATATGCATCAGAACAGTACTGTCTACATAGCATTTTAATAATAATAATACTTTGTACAGCAATTCTGTAGCATTAAATGTTAAGCACCACTTAGATGGCATTTAATAGAGCTGTATCAAATTGAGTATGCATATCCCAAATGTAAAAGAAACTATGCATGCCTTAGTCTGTAGTACAAAACAATGATGCCATATTCTAAAATAACAGTGAACATGCATCTCTAAACTATAAAAGGAATGTATGCATGCAGTAGTCTGCAGGACAAAAGAACTGTACAGTATTTTAGCATAGTCATTGGTCGTGGGTTCAAAAACCACACTTTCAACCAAACTTCATCCCTCTATACCAGTGGCACAAATGACATTCTCTAAACTGTAGTCAGTATAATTGGAACATGCATATGTGCAATATATGCACACATCAAGGACTGGTGGCTCCAATCTGTACTATAGTGTGCCTCTGTTATAGACTGGGTAATCTTAAAAGTAAGGAAGAACCTTGTTATGAGTTTGTAGTGTTAAAGGTAACAGAATGGAGTCAAATAATTGTATCATTGTTTTGCAGGGCATATATACCTCTCACCCCAACCCTTTTCTCTCTTTTTTGTTTTTCCCACAGCATAGCAGGGTAGGATTGTCCCCAAGGAATCCACCTGCTCCCACTCCACTGGCTACAGCACTGCTGCTCAGCACATCTGGTGCAGAATCTGGTAGTACCCCCTCTGCTGCCCCTGCACTACATGACCCCTCCAATAGTCCCGCCCTGGAGGATAGGCCTTTGGCTCCCTCAGGGAGTAGTGGTTGAGGGGGTGAGTTTATCACCCATAATGAACTGCCAGGGATGATATATAGGATTTTGCAATTCACTGTTGGTGCACACCTATGCCGGATGGTACAACTGCTCTCCATCTTCATTCAGAGCACCCATAGGAGCCATACACATTGGGCACTGCAGCCAGTGGTGCATTGAGATGACAGTGATGACAGTCCACTTGGTGAGGACTTGATTCTTACTGTCAACTGCCTCAACATGCATGGGACTGAGACCTCCCACCCTCTCTCCATCCATGTTGTTCATTCATCTCATGTATCCTTCACCATCCCTGTCTCTTGTCTTGTCTGCCTTGTCTGTCTGCAATTGCTTCCTCACCTGCACAACTTACATCACCCAGATATTCCTAAAGCCCTTCCCCAGGACTTCTCTCTCTCAAAAAAAAGGGGCACTTGTCCCAAAAAAAAACCCTCATCCCATATAGAGCTCTCCATTTCACACACTCCATTCACAGGTGGGTGAACACCATGGTTGGGGTGAGGGTGGAGACATTGTGAACCCATGGAGATCAAGTTGGGTGACAGTGAGAATCGAGCCTTCACCCAGTGGACTCTCATCACTGTCCACTCACTACGCCAATGGCTGCAGTGTCTGACATCTGTGTCTCCTTATATCCTTTAGTACAATGATGGAGAGCAGTGTCTCCATCAGGCTTAGGCATGAGCCAACAGTGCAGCACACAATCTTACACACCTTCCCTGGCAGTTCATCATGGTGATAAACTCACTACCTCTGCCAGTGCCTCCAGAGGGAACCACAGGTCTATCCTATAGGACAGAACTACTTGATGGGCCAGGTAGCGCATGGTTGGCAGAAGGGAGGTGCTACCAGGTTCTGCACCAGATGTAGCAGGTGAAGTGGGGGCAGGTGGATCCCATGGGACAGTCCTACCTCACTGTTCTGGGGAAAAACAAAAAATAAACATAAAAAAGAAAAAAGAAAATAATAAACATACAAAAAATTAAATAAGAAAGAGAGAGAGATGGGTTGGGGTGAGAGAAAAAATGGAAAACATCAGTAACTTCACATGTGACATAAAAAGCATTGATACAAGTATTTGACTCTCTTCTATTACTTTTGCTTTTAACAGTATCAACTTCTAACAAATACCATTGTTTACTGTTAAGACTACCCAGCTATTAACAGACACACAATATACTACAGATTTCAGTAAACAATATTTAACGTGTGCATACATTGCACATATGTGTGTTCCAAATATACTGATTACAGCTACAACAAGCCAGTGGTGACAGTGCTTTACAGCTCTGACATTACATTGCAATACTGATAAAACCTTAACAGTATTGTATATTTGGGAAGTGTGGATTTTGAAGGTAGAACCTCTGAGTACTTTGTAACAATTAACTGTTGTTTTGCCTTCTAGAGTAATGCAGGCATACTTCCCTATTACAGTTAAGAAATGAATGCTCAATTTGATACAACTATGTAATTAACAAATACATGTTTCGTAACTTTTAATGTAAGAATAACCCCACTGTTGGGATGCATACATAGCACATGCATCTTGCATCCATGCCAATCTTGTGGCATGGGTTTACACATTTAGTTCCCACTCTGTGATGTCTGTGGAAAAAAAATAGAACAGAACAGCATTTCATTAAGTATACCAGTCCTGACTATATCCAGTGTCTTAACTCTGACAAGTATTTTCTGTAAGTGATAGTGACACATCTCTGGAGTGCCCCCAGTCCTACATTCCTTGATCCAATGATTGAGGGCATCCCTCTTCCTCAGCCAGAAGTCTCTGTAATGGTTCCTACATTGCTCACCGGTGTGGAGGATACTGGTAGCACTGGTTAGAACCCAGGCCAGACTATTCTATGCCTCTGCCTTGTAATCAGAGCCATGATAGTCCCTCTGCAACAGCCTGGGCCCATGTTCATTCACTAGGATTCCAACAAACACTTTGGACTCCTGACACCCCATGTTTGAGCACAGAATCTCAACAATTCTCCAGGAACACTAGCCATGCCTATCACAGATCAAGATCAATGCAGAATTATGTTATTCCACCAATAATTGTAGGTATCACGCTTACTGGCAGTGCTCACTTTCTGGATTTGCAACATTTGAAAGCTTTGTGCATCACTTACCATCACTCAAACACATTGTGTGAGAGTGCTCGCTGCCGAGAAATATGTTTATGTGATGGCCAGTAGTATTAATTGAGTGTATCTGCTGTATGTTTCTGGCTGTCTGGGTCCTGTCTGCTACCTGGGTAGCCCATTCTTCCAGTTTGTGCAGTGCCACTCCACATGCAAACAGAATGCACATAGACAAATCTGTTTGTGCTAAGCGGCACATTGCACAAACAATGCCCCCCCCCACAAAAAAAAAGGACAAAAAGTATAAAACATGGAGAATTATAATGCAGAAAATCAATCTATGACATACAAAGTATCAACTGTTAGTATACATGAGATATGACTTCATAGGTCTGGATCCCAGCTCTCACTGTCATAAAAAAGGAGGGGATACTTATCCATCTTTGCTCCACAAACACCCTTGCAGCAAATACATGACATAATTCCTTACACAACCAAGTGCAACTGTATGTACACTGATATCCAGGCATGACCTGTTATTTGTAAATGTATTCTATGCAATATATTTGGATGTAGTGCACTTGCAGATCACACACCCTGCTATGATTATTCCTTGCAGCTATACAGCTGTGTCTTACCTTTATGTGTTTCTTGATCATTGCTCTTATTATTACACCTGTTTTGCATCCAGATGGTTTGATCTTGTAAGGGTGGTAAAGATGGAAACTGCTATTTGTCTCATAACTTTAGATCTTCTCTTTTATGATTTCCATTTCAAACATATGATGCTAAACTGAGGGATCACAGTTATCATCATTCCTTTGTGGAGGTATCAATGTATGAATCTTTGAGGCCTGAGTTCTACTACTTGCCAATGAACACATACAAGTCAAATACCTTTCTGCTGCCACATGTGACATTAATTTCTGTACAAATCTCCCACCTTTAAGTTGCTTACTGTAATAAGTGATGAAATAGAAGGACATGTCATAATATTATTATACAATACAGTACATGTTCAGGTCTTACCTTGTAAATGCATCAGATGCCACAGTGCTAGTTCAGGGATGACTGTGATGCAAGCAGTGCATAGCCAATACATGGGGAGGTAAAGGCTGTGGCTCTGAGTTGAGGCTGGCAGAGGTTGCAGGGTTCCTGTATTGTGTCCCTATCCACCTTGTAGCACTCTACAATGTCCATGTCATGTATGTTGTGATAAGTTAATGTGGCCTGAAAACTCTTCTCTGTCTCAGCCTAAGCCTACTGGCAGCAGCAGCACTGCCTGCAGCCTGTAGCACATGCAAATGGAGATAAGCAGAAGCAGCTCCTAACATTCTGTCTGTGTAGACTTTCTGTGGCTGTCCTCCACAACTTTTGAAATCCACAGGAAAAACCAGCATGGAATCTAAATGGTTGCTTTATAGCTTCTTGAATAGCTCCACCAGCTTGGTTAATTAGCATGCAATTTGGCTGCTTATGCTGTAATTAGCATCTCTGAAACATGGCTTAGACAGATGCAGTCCATTAATAATCTACTCCATTACAAAAAGGCAAATGTGTAGCTAGCTAAACTGATGGTGATGATACTTGCTACATGTTCAGCAAAGCAAAATATTTCCCAAGCTATCGTCACAGAGGAGTACTGAACTCCAGCATGTATGCTGTCACTTTTTTATCTACATAAGCATATGCTGGAATATATTAATGAATCATGTGAAGCAAAGCTATTTACACTGTTTATCTGTATAAATTAGTTGGAAGTGTACTGATGGCATGGTCATGTTTGTCAAGCAATTTCAGAGATACAAATGATTAATAATACATGAAAATAGTAAGTTGTGTGATACATATGTACAAATGTTTCAGGGACAGGTCTTTTGAATGCATGTTTAACATGTCAAATGTATTTTATTACCAGTATGGTTCATGTGCCTGTTCTTCAGTAGGGGGAGGAAAGATAAGTCACTGTTATGTCACAAACTAGAATGGACTGTTCTTTTGGGGGGCACAGTTGAGTTACTGCTATGGAACATACAAGGAAATGTTGCTCTAGCTACTCTCCTTGTTTTGTATCCTGCCATATCGTTAGTATTTCACATCTGTTGTATGTGTTATGTATTTCCAGGGTGCACTACTGACTGCCTATCTTAATGGTTTTAACTGGTAACAGTTACTTTGTAGTTATGTGATAGGTATGTGTATTATCATTCTGTTGTGTTTTAGGACCAAAAATGTCATTGAAGTGCAGACCCCCCCCCCTTCAATGAGGCAAAAAACATAATCATAGTGGATGCACTTATCAACATGGTGCTTTTCTTCTTGGAAGGAGTCATCCCAATATGCCAGAGATGCTGAGAATATGGCAGCAGATTGTTGCTAACATTAATGCCATGGGCGGCCATGGCCATACTTATGAGCAAGTGTGCCACAGTGCCACTGACATGCGCACATCTGCATGGAGGTGTGCAGCTGCTACTACCTGAGACCAGAGGGTAACTGGCAGTGGACCTGCTGCAGATCCACCTCTCACCCCAAATGAGGAATTCTTAGTGAAATTTCTGCAACAGGACAACTCACAGCAGAGTGGCCCGCAATATGTCATCGATGTGGGTGCATCCCCTTCTCATTCACAGGAAGAGCTTCTAGGTAGGCTTTGTTATATGACCAGTTCAATACTGTTGTATAGTAAAACAAATGAAAGAAACATTACTTCGGTGTCACGTGTTTTTGTAGGGGATTGAATATTAGTACAGTGATAAGCTCAGTTTGAAGTTGTCAGACATTTTTTCTTAAAGTAACATGTCATGCTGATTGAGAGGATTACATATAGTACCTCCTGTCTTACTGTTAAATGTGATGATGTTGGGCTTACCTCTTGCTTCAATTATTTCAGGACCATCAGGAATCTAGCAACATAGGCCTCCTGCAGACGGTAAGCCAAATCAAATTAGTTATGTACTGCAGATCAATTTCTAGAAATATAATGTGTCATTTTAGGCCTGTTGTGTGTATTGCTGTACTGTCTGCAATAGTGCTAGCACTGTTAGTTGTTTACCATATATTGCACCATAGTAATGCAGTTATTAATGTATGCCTGTGTTTCTCCCTTTTTTATCACAGGTGATCATGACAGTGGGAGTGTGGGCCTGTGCCACCTGATTTCAGTGTCTCATCAGACACTGATTATTATGGTGGCAAAACTGAGGCAAAGTCGGGAGTGCAGAGGTTGAATCTGACAGAGAGAGACTGACATCCAGAAACCCCCTTATTTTTCCCCAGACACAGCCAATAGGCCTACACCTATCCAGTCCACTGACTCCACAGATAAAGGACAGATGGAGGTAAGTACATTGAGCAGAGAAGTGTGGCTACTGTGGCTTCAGTGCCTGTCTAGTCTGGCCATATCCAAAGTGTTGGTGAGGTGCCATGCAGGAGGGTTGATGGGGTGCTTGGAGGGGCCTGCTGTCCCTCCTCCACCTGCTGCAGGTGTCTCCTCCTCTGTCATGCAACATATGTTTAGGGCCATCGTGGAGGCACAGCCACATTTAGAAAGGTGTTCCAGACAAATGCTTAGAGGTGTGGATGTTGCACAATCTGACATGTGTAACTGTCTCCACCTGCTGATCCCCTGGATTGGATGAATGATATATTGGAATGAGGGGTGTCTGTGGTGGACTGAGGGGTGTCTGTCATGGAATGAGCAGTGTCTGTGATGGAACATCTGCTGGAAAGGGAACTGCATCCTCATGGGTGTAGGTCTGCCACAACATCTCCTGATAGCCATTGTCTCCATTCCTGATCATGGTCATAATGGCAGTGCTTCTGCTGGTCCATTGGGAGTGTGCTGTTCATGCCCAGACATGGCAGGCCATGGTGTCATGGTCCTGGGCATTGCCATTAGGGGAGCATGTCCAACAGACATCGGTCACACTCAGGAGCACTCAATCTGACCTTGGGTGTGGAGGTGCCAGTGTAACTCATGGCAGAGACAATTCTTGTGGTTGGGGGTGATGATGAAACGCCACCTATACCATGCATGGTTCACATCTGTCCAGCATACCAAGATGTAGAGCTAGCAATGAGCTTGGCTGTGTTTATGCAGGCTATCACACATCACTTTCACATGGAGGACCCCTACAGACACACATACAGTCTGCCTGCTTCCCTTTCTCACTCATACACACTCAACGACAATTTTTGTCATCCTAGGCCTCCTGCCCCCCACCCCCACCCCCACCCCTACTGCATCCTGTGCAAGTGATGATAACTGTGCCACATCCCTGTTTTCTCTCTTTTGGATTCAGGGATACAAAAGTTTTGTGTCTGATGCACAGGGTGCATAGCTACATTAGTGCCTAGTATATCTGTGTCTGTGTTGTTGAACTGATAATATTACTCATCAGTTATATTTTCCTTGCCAAATGATATAGTGGAGAGGATCACCATGACAGTACTTTCTAGTGTAATCTCTTGTAAGGGTTGTGAAGTCAGGAACTGCACAGTGTGTCTTTACTTTATAACCTTTTTCTTCAATGTTTTCCAGTAGATGCATATGGTGCACATCATAAGACACACCATCAAATTCAGATTGCAGGGTTGTATGACAGCACTGTAGTCAAAGTCATCAAAACAGTAATACATTATAATGTTCTATTTTGCAGGAACCTTACCAGACACATGCAACAGCTGGACAGACCATGGGACTTTCTAATCAAGATAACGCAGGGATTTCTAATTAGGATAACACAGGGCCTGATAACCATGGCATGATGTATGTGGGTAGATTAAAAGATATGTCACTGTCATCTGTCTGTTATCTCATTACATTGTAACTGTTATTCTAAGCCTATCACTTGGGCTTCAGGGCAGCTGTCTTACATTAAGAAAGTTTGTAGTCTACACTCTTGTGGGAGGAGAGGGTAGACTCTGCCCTTCTGAGCTGGGAATTGCTTTTTGAATGCCTATTGTAGCTGTTCTAGTCTCTTTGTTTTGGTTTAAGCAGTTGGCCTCCAAACCAGATATTTCACATTACCAAGGTTTGTGGTGGTGACTCTTGTGGCAGGAGAGGATAGCTATACCCTTCTAAGCTGGGAATTGCTGGTTGAAGGCTTATTGTGTCTGTTATTCTGAAAGTATCTTAGTTCTGGTTTAATTACTTGGGTTCCAGACCACATATTTCACACAAAGAAGGTTTGTTGTTTACAATGTACTACTGAATTTTTGCTTTATTTAAACTGTTTGTTCTTCTGTTCTGATTGTAATTTTCTGCACTTTGGATTTATAGTACTTCTATATTTTATAGCACCAGCTCAGTTCAGCCTTGTTGAATCTAGACTATTTGATATCATTGAACCACAAAAATCAACCCTCTTACATTGAGAAGCCCTCCCCCCCTGCACTCTTGTGGCAGAACCATGCAGTCAAGAACCCTTCTAAGTTGGGGCTTACTGGAATACACCTGTTGGCCTTTCTTTTTAGTTGTTTAAAATAGTTTACATTTGCTTGTATTCCAGTGTTATGCTTTGGGATGATTGCACTCAGTTTACTGTAAGTGCTCAGAGCTAGTACTGCTGTCCTGTGAGCAACTCAGTTGTGCATTGTGAAACTCACATTTTTGTAACCCTAGCCCTCTATAGAATAGACACATTTTGTTAGTCTTACACCAAAACCTGGGCCATGTAGCAAACTACCCATTAGTTGCTACAGTATATACCTTCCATAATGGATGGACAGTTTCCCACCATTTCTCCAGGCAGCCTGATTTACATGAGCATTCTGAGGAAACAGACCAAATACCTCATGTATACTGAAAACCAGTTACTGTTAAAACAAAGTAAAACAACATGTGAGAGCTGTATGTATGAATTTGGAATCAATTTTCTGACATAACAAGCCATATATCAAACAGATTGTCAGCACACACAAGTCACCTCTTGCATGCAGCCTTATAATACATACACTCACATATATGGAGGTACTCACTAGAAACCTAACAAAAGATCAGAGACCTCCCAAGTGAAACCTACTGCACACAGTGCAGATCCAACAGAATCCACTACACATAATAATAATAATACACACACACCAGTGTCTCAGACAATAAGCCCCTCAGGCAAAACACCTCAAAACCAAAAGTCTTGCTAATAAGCAACTCAATATTGAGACACACAGACTTCCCCTCACCAGGCTGGACAAGGTGAAGGTCGCAGTCAACTGTCTGTCAGGTGCCAGGGTCCATCAGATCATGCGCTCATTCAAGTCTCTCAACAACAAGTACCATTATGACTCTGTCATAGTCCATCTTGCAGTGAATGATTGGAGATGTACCTCACTGTACTAAATGAAAGTGCTTGCCTGCCCCATAGTGACCTTTTTAGGCAATGTCAGAACAACTCCCAACATAAAAGAATCCACTATAAACTGAAGGTTATGCTGTTTAATGCAAAGAGTGTACATCAGAAACTGCCCTCAGTGGAAGAACTCCTTACCTTGGAAGATTCCCATGTCTGTGCAGTCACACAGATGTGGTTCAAGGCCACAGAGAGCTCCCTGTCCATGGAAGGATACAATGCCTTCCACATGTTCACACATCGAAATGAGCATGAAAGAACAGAAGGCGGAGATGTATACATCTTCATAAAGACAAATACACTACAAGAGTGGTCATAGAGTATGACTCCTTAGCAGTACTCCAAGTCCAACTAACTGTATATAAAACCCCCTTCCATATCATTGTTAGCAACAGGTCCCCCACCATGAACCACGAGTACCACTCTGCATAGTTGGACTTAATTGAGCCACTCACTAGCCAGCCAAACACTCTGGTGATGTGTGATTTCAAGTATCCTTTCATCGATTTGGAATCATATATGTGCACAGGCACACTCACCCTAAGGTTCCTGGACTTCATTAATACACATTCTGTGTAACAGTCTGCACCCCCACAAGGGGCTTGAATGTTCTAAACTTAGTACTGACCAACATTTTGATTCTTTGCACTAACCCCTGTTTGTTGACCACCCTGGTCAGGTCAGATCACAATTCAGTCTTGATCACATTCACAATCATACCTGATGCCTCCTCAAGAGTAGAAAGGATGAAACATTTATCCAAAGCAAACTATAGGCTCCTAACTGATGCCATAAAAGGTTGCAACCCCTACCACTGGCAATAATGACTGCTATACAGAAATAGAAGTATACAAATGGCCTATATAAACAGCAATGCAAATGTACAGAGTCGGCTGAATGTGAACAGATCAAAACACAGAAAACAAGCCACCATGGTGGGCATCAAGCATACATAGGTTATTCAACACATGGAAGAGAGTAATGTTTAAGAACAAGAGGGAACTAACTCAGCAGAGGAAGGACACCCTCCACAGCTTGAACAGGAAATTAGCTATCTTGCAAAGTCCTCTAAAGCTACATAGAAGCCTGAAGAAGCATCCCTAGCTAAAGATAGTCAGGAGGCATTCTTTAGCTATGTCAGAAATCTAAAAGTGAAGGGCCAGCTTTGTGCCAAACTAGTAGTGGATGGTACCACTCATACTGACCCTGAGGATATCACCAACCTGCTACCAGACACTTTGGGGCAAACTTCACCCCCTGTCCCCACCAGACATACCCCCAAATCGCACATGTCAACAGTGTTCTACCTAGCGATCTCATATGAATCTAAGGTGATGCCTGCCTGGACTCAGGCCAGTGTCTGATCCTGCCCTGGTGGTATTGAGCATATGGTGATAAGAGTGTCCCTCATGTGATGCAAAAGTATTTCTGTAATGTCAAGTAAAATCTGTCACAGTTGACAGCAGTGAGAACAGAACCCTTACCTAAGTACACAGACTACATAACACAATAATATGCAAGTGCCATGGCACATATCTGACTTTTACATCTCCATAGGTCAATTTTTAGTGGATGACATCAGCAGGTCATGTGAGAGACAGGAGGTTGGGAGTGCTGCATGAAACAGATATGTAGGCATCTGCAAGTAGGAAAAGGCTAGAAAACAATACTATTGGCAAAATAACTGTAGGATAACACATCTATTCTGCTAAGTAGACACACACACACACACACACACACACACACACACACACACACACAAACACCTCTTATTGGCTGCAGTGAGCACAGAACCCCTACATATCTAAGGTATACAGACTTCAAAACTCAGTATTTTATGCAAGCACCACAGCTTAAGTCTGACTTGGAGTGTGTCAGACAACACTTTATAGATTATCTGAAATTGCCAGGTAAATCCAGAAAAAGCCAAGGAAGTACGAGTTGAAGTAATAATGTTCTAAACGCAGGTTTATTTCTTTCTTAAAAAACAGCATACGTTTTCGCTACTGTTCAACAGTAGCTTCATCAGAGAAACTGATAAGCGGGAAACGCCAGGTATTTGAATCTTTATGTGACGTGGATACGTTGCACCACGTCACTTAAATTCGCACAAATACATTCCCATACAATAGCGTTATTATGTCTAAAACAATGAATTACATATAAAACATATGCTCATATCAGCAATATTGTATTTAAAAGTTAAAAACAATTAATTCTGAAAATCTATATGTTTAAAATGACATTCATTTCTAATATAAATTAATATATTGTACTTCATTGACTTTACTAAATCCCAATTTCATGCAATCAAAAGGATTAATATAAGAACTCCAACGAAGTGTCAATCTACTTGGAAAAATTGTTATACATTGTATATTAAAAAAATGTTGTATATAAACAATAATAAAAACCATATTTTATCAAAAAGTAGATAGCTTACCCAGTCAAATGTAGGTGTTTACTACTTTATATTGTGTTATGTCCATTATAGTTATAGACATAGATAACGTTTAAAACGTGTGTGTTCTTTAGTTAATGTTACCTCAGGGTGCTCCTTAATTTCAATATACAAGTAATGTTAGATGCGTTTAGTACACGAGGCTTAAATGAAAACTGCAACATTACTTGTATATTGAAATTAAGTATATTGTTTTAGAACATTATTACTTCAACTCGTACTTCCTTGGCTTTTTGTGGATTTACCTGGCAATTTCGGTTGACCTCACTTGTTTTTTCAATTCACTGGTTTGTCACTTTATAGATTATGACCTCAGCAATGTCTGCTGAGGACAAGATAACAGTGCACCACAGGCTGCTGTAAAAGGCTCACTGTAAAGTCCAGCAACAGCGCTCAAGTCTAACTTGGAGTGAGTCAGACAAAACTTTATAGATGATGACATAGGGCTCACTGTAAAATCCAGCAACAACTTACACACACACACACACACACACACACACACACACACACACACACACACACACACACACACACACACACACCAAACCCCCCAATTTGGCTGCAGTGAGAATACAGCCCCTTACCTAAGTGCACAATCTACAGAAGACAGGAATTAATGCACACAGCATAGCAGAAGTCAGATTTGGAAAGGACTGCGTGTGAACTTATAGTCGTTGAAATCAACAGGCTATGAGGGAAACAAGTGGTTGGGATGCCTCCTTGAAATGGATGTGTAGGCTTTGGCAATTCTCAGAAAACTAGCAAGCATGCTATTGGTGAGGTAACTATGGGATCTACACTTATCTTCTGTCGAGACACACTTACACACCCCCAGTTAACTGCAGTGAGACTAGAACCCCTGCCTATCTAAGTAGACAGTCTACAAAACACAGTACTTATCACATACTCTATGGCACAAGTCTGATTTTGACACCACTGCAGATGAGCTTATAGTAGATGGCATCAACAGGCCATGTGGGAGACAAGAGGTCGGGAGGCCTGCATAGGTACATTGCTTCATAGTGTCATTTGAGGCTAGTAGCCTAACAGCAGTAGACTGTTTGGAAGCCTAGTTGTATAACAACACAAGTACCCTTACTGAGCATACTTGATTGTTTGAATTTTGCAGAGCAAGGCTGTGAGCAACACCAAGTGGCCCTGTCCATGAGTGAGCACACATTATATATAACTCTTTGTACTGGGGTTGATATATGTGTGGAAAAAGTAATGGGACCCCAGGGTTGTAGTGCTTGTTTGGGGTGGTTGGGGGGAACAAATGGATGTATTGTAAATATATGACATATAGTTATATTGTGCCCGTAGCTTGTAATGTTTCCACATATAGTTTTATGTCATACAAAGGAACTGGGCAATAAACACCAATAATAAAATATCATATATACAATTCCATAGTGCAATGAACATTGGATTTGCACAATGGTTAACAAAGTGTATACACATGCGAGCTAGGCATGTTTGTGTGTAGGGAAGCAGTGCACAAATGTGAGACACATTGATAATCTTTGCTACTATACCCTGGACCCATCTGTACTCCAGGCCAGCTTTTTGTGATGGCTAAGAGTATTAATTGAATGTATCTGTTTTCTATTTTTGGGTGTCTGCTGTCTAGGCAATCTGTTTTTCCCTGTTCCCACAATGTTTTGATTTGTGCAAACAAGATAAGCTTAGCCAAACTGTTTTTTTTTTTTTGGACAAAGCACATCGCCCAAAGGTGAAATTAAAAGAAGACAAAGAGGAAAAGATAAAAAAGTAAGGGACACATATGCAAAATCTGTAAAAGCACAGTAAAAATTGATAGTACACATCACAAAATTTCTACATAAGTCAGGATTTGAATCCTCACACCAATACAGCTTCAGAAAACAGGAGGGATGCCTTAGTCCTCTTTTCCACACAAACAGCTTTGCATCAGCAAAATTAAGTCATTCTTCACACAACCAACTGCATCAGAATGTACACTGCTATCAAATCATCAGCTGTGATTTGTACATTTAATTCTCTTTACTATATTTGGACATAGAACAGTTAGTGATCACATAACCTGTCATAATTTTGCTTACAAATATACAGCTTTGTCTTACATTTCTGTGTTTCTTGATTTTCATCAGTCTTAACATGTGAGAGGATATTAACTGGGAAAATATGATATGCAATCCAGGCTGGATGGCACAGACACATATATACTGTTCTTTAGGGGGTAGCATACTGTTATGGCAGGAACAAGGGTGTACTCTTCTTTTTAGGGGCAACAAAGCTCAGTTACTATTATGAAATAAACAAGTCTGAAGTCTGAAACTGTAATGTGTATCATCACTTTCTAACTTCTGTCTTTAATGATTTACCAGTACAAAGATATGGTGATAAACTGAGGCCTTGCAGGGAACACCAGTATTCTTCAAAGGTATGACTGCGTGAATCTTTCATAACTGAGACCTGCTAATTACTAATGGACAAATATAAGTTAAATAAGTGTCTGGTGTCATATGTTAAGTTACTTTCTGTACACATCCACCACTATTTACTTGCTTACTGTACCAAATTATGAAATACAAGCATATGCCATAATTTTATTATTAATTAATTTATTTATTTATTTAAATTTGTTGACCGGGAGTGTCCGACTGGACGTGGGTCCATTTTCAGCGGAGGCCTGGGGAGAAAAGCTCACAGTAAAATAAACAGACAGTAGTTACATTGGATTACATAGTGATTAACAATTTAACATAGAAATTACTTACAACATATTTACAGATGAAGAACATAGTACATCAGCAGACAACTAGAATCTTTATCTGTGAAGTACATAACAGGCATTAACAAATGTAACAATGAGAAGTTCCTGCTGTATAATAAGTACTAGGCTTATGAGCATCTGAGCTTGCTATCATCAAGGTAGTTAGTGGAGGTGAAAGAAAGGTAGTAGTTGGATGGGGTGGATGATATTAGAGTGGGAGTTGCAAGGGCATAGCCAGCATGTTTTTAGGTGCGCTTTTAATAAAGTTTTAAAGCTGGTGCATGATGGTACAGAGGTAATTGTGGGAGGGAGTGAGTTCCATAATTTGGCTATGGCGCAAGAGAATAGTGCTTCACCAGCAGAGTTATTGGCTTTAGTGATCTGCAAGTTATTTTTGTTGCTGGATCTTAGTGGTCTGGTGGTGTGATAGGGTTGGAGTAGATTCTGGAGGGATGGGACATTTAGTGGATGGTTTACTAGTTTGTGGGTGAGTGAGAGTTGATACCACTGAAGGAGGTGAGGGAGTTCAAGCCAGCCCAGTTCAGCAAGTGAGAGACAGTGGTGACTATGGTAGGATGCCCCTGTGGCGAATTTTGCGATTTTGTTGTAGCAGGTCTCTAGCTTGTTTAGATCACATTGCCTTAGGTTGGTATATACTGGAGAGGCATAAAGTAGGGTGGAGATAAGGTGGGAATTTGCTATTGAAATCTTTGCTGCTTTGGTGAGAAATTGTTTATTTCTGTATAATGCTCCTAGTTTTTTGTGGACTTTTTTTATGGTCATGGATATGTGAATGTCAAATTTTAATCACTCGTGGAGACCCAAATGAGGGTATGAGTTCAGCAAAACAGAGTTCCTGGCAGTATAAACTGGAAATAGTTGAAATTGAAGAAATATACGAAAATCACTGATTGTAAACCACAAAGATTTAATAACGCTTCTCCTGAAACATACGTTTTCGAGCTTCTTCATCAGAAATTACATACTGGTGTTTTAACACTCCTTATATACCACTGATATAATTGAATGATTGAATAATTTAATTTAATGAATAAATAAATCAATCTTTTTCCTTTGTTTAAAAATGTACTTTAAAAACTTGTTTAACACTTTAATAAACATTAAATAATTAAAACAGGAGAATAGTATAGACTTATTATTAAAATTCTATTAGTACAAGTAAAAATAGCTTTATAAAACAACTGTTCTTGTATAAAAATACATCATGAAAGATAATTTTGTGATATTTGTCTCCACCTGGTGGAAATAATGGAAATTACAATTTAGCTGCTCTTAACTTTAAAACTGGAGCAATAGATAACATATCATTTAAACCAGGCTCCCTCGTAGCATCCAAAACAATTTGCCAGTATAGTTCCCTGTACTCTAGTTTTGTTTCCCACATGCCACCCCTGATTTCCTTGGGCACTATTTCAAGTACAAAAAAATAAAACCTAGAGTTGTTACATTTTTCAGAATGTCGAAATAGGGCATTGTTGGTATTCCCTTTCCTCATTTCATAATAGTGCTCGTATATCCTGGACTTTAGTTTCCTTTCAGTTTTCCCAACATAAAAGGAAGAACAAGAGTGGCATGTGGCGATATAAACAACCCCTTGTGTATTACAATTAGAAAAGGCTGTGCTGTTGATGGTTTTGTTTCTGTCCACAATGAATAATTGTGAACCAGTTTGTATAAATTGGCACTGGGAACATGATCCACATTTAAAAGTTCCCTTCTTGTGATTAGAAATGTTGGCCGTGCCTGGTCCCCCATATTCAAAAATGTTTTTTAAATTAGTATCTCTCCTGTATACAAATCTAATGGGGTTGTTTTTCAAATTGTCCAAATCAGTAATTTCCTGGAACTTTTCCCATTCCCTAACTAAAACTCTTTTGATTGGAAAGGTATCACCAGTGAAATCCATGACATAAGCTGTAGAAAAATTGTTAAAAATGTTGGATGGAATACCAGTAGTGGGTATATCAGTTAGTACAAATTGGGTATTGTTAATAGATTCATAACACCCAAGTATAGGTGAAAATCTGTCCTTCCTACCTTCTAGGACAACTTCATATATTTCATCACACAAAAAAGGTGGATAACCTCTTTCCTTGAACATATCAGTGATAAATTCACTATCTATTAGGAAGTCTACATCTTGTGAGGTCATTCTACTTGATCTAATTAATTGTCCTTTTAGAATGTTTTTCTTTTGTCCAAGGGGGTGACCACTAGAAAAATGAAGGTAAGAATTAGAGAACGTCGGTTTCCTATATACCCTAGAAGTAAAATGGTATTCCCCCTTCTTTAAAAGAACATCCAAATAGCTGACTTCATCATAATTAATGGCATATGTAAAATCTAAAAAGCTAGTACTGGATTTTATATAATTCAAAAATTCATAAAATTTCTCAATAGTGTCTTTCCAAAAAATAACAATATCGTCGAGAAAACGTTTATAAAACACCCAACAATTAGCATATTCACTGTGAATAATATATTGTATCTCCCACCATGAAAGTACAATGTTGGCGTAAGTGGGGGAACATTTTGCCCCCATAGCCACTCCCTTTTCCTGTTTGTAGAATTCTCCCTGAAAATACATGAAATTATTTTTGAGAACAGTTTCCATTAATACCAAACAGGTTCTAAAGGTATCGTCAGAAAGGACCCTGTGATGTACCATATATTCCTCCAGCCAAGCCAACCCTATGTCATGAGGTATGCTACCAAAAAGATCAACTATGTCCAAGGTAATGAAAATGATATCCTTGGAAAATAGGTTAGGCTTAACCTGCCTTAAAAAATCCCAAGAGTCCTTGAGTACAGTGGTGCCCTGATTGGATACATTTTTTAGTTTCACATCAACATACTTGGCTAAGGGTGTGGTGATAGAACCCTCAGAAGAAACAATTAGCCTTAAAGGTGGATCTAGGGGGTCTTTGTGAACCTTAGGGATCCCAAATACTGAGGGTACCCTTGGATTTTGATTATAAAGAAAGTTGTAAATATCCAAATCAATGGTACCTTCAAGTAATAGGTCACTGAGTATAATATTAATTTTACTTTTGGAAATGTTGATTTCATTTAAAGAAGCCTTAGAATAATGGGTAATATTGTTTAGGCACTGTTTCATTTTGGATTCATAGTGGATAAAATCCATTACTACTGCCCCACCACCCTTATCAGGTTGCATAATTCTGATGTTCCTGTTACTCTTTAAGCTAGTTAAGAGAAGTTGTTCATTTTTGGATAGATTGGAAAGAACATGGTGGGAACCTACAGTGTTTCTAATTTCTCTCTCCATTACCCTCTCCAAATTCTTTAGTTGTGGGTGCAGAGGGGGATTAAAAACACTCCTTTTCTTTAAAGTGGACTCAGAATTGGTGTTGGGTGCGTTTCCTTGGTTAGAACTCTGGTTACCAAACATATTATTAAGATTTTGTTTTCTTATAAACATTTTTAAATCAACGATAGCTTTTGAAATATTAGTCTTTCTTAAAGGAATAAATTTAAAACCTTTAATGAATAAATCAAAAAGTTCAGTAGAAATATTCAAGGCACTATAATTGAAAATCTTGTAATGTTTGTACTCAAAGGTATTCCCATTATGTACAATGACTCGTATATTTCTTCAATTTCAACTATTTCCAGTTTATACTGCCAGGAACTCTGTTTTGCTGAACTCATACCCTCATTTGGGTCTCCACGAGTGATTTTTATTGGTTTTGGTAAAGTTGTTCACTCACACCATCAGCTTTTGTTTATTGTCAAGTTTCGATGGCGGAGGCTCCAGGGGCAGAGACCAGCAAAGAGTCCATTGGGTCCGAAAAAGGTGAACTTTGGAAGTTTATTGGGCAACTGTCCCAATTAGTTGAATTACTTACCCCAGTTTGTTCATCTATTACAGCGTTGCTCAATGAGTGTATTAACACTTCCTTACAGCCAATATCCAACCAAGGAATGGTTACCGTGAGTTCACGTTCGCACAGTTTACTTCCTGGTTTACATTCCAACTCTAATGGCGAACCTTCGGCTTCCTCTGCCACGGCAGACAACGGTGAACGAGCAGGGCTTATAACTACACCCAACATTGATGATTTCGATGAGTTTCCTCGCCTTTTACGTACGGGTGCACCGGAAAACAACGAAAACACTATTGGACATTTTTTAACAAACAAAGATCCTAGAAGTCAACGCGAACAGCGTTCGACACACAGACAAGGTGACTTTAACTTTAAAAGTACACCCTTCGATTTAGAAGGGTTTTTAAACAAGAATTACAGTATTCATGTAGATAATCATGAATTTCATGACACACCTTCACCTACTATTTCCTATAAGGAAAATTTGGATGTTTTATATTTTTATGTGGATAAATATGAGCGTTTAGGCTGTGATTCATCTTATTTAAGGGAGTGTGTCAACAAGGGTATTGTTCCCAAAGGTTTGCGTGTGTGCAAATATCCCAATAGGGTTGAAGAAAATTCAGTTTTCCACAAGGAACTCATACAGGTTTTTGATAAATGTGGATTAGAAATCACTAAAGCTATTATAGCTGAAAATGACAGGGTTAGGGAACACCTAGTCAATAAAATCAAACAAGTTAATGCTAAAATCACCAGTGATTTATTATATAATGTAGAAACAGAGAGATCTATCTATAACAGTATTTTCACAAACATTGAAAAAGAATGTATAAAAAATATGAAAAGGAAAGCTTCCAAGATGGAGAGGGACATTCAGGCTTACCAAACTGGGAATGCATACCCTAAACCTAAGCCATACAATTCATTTCAGGGGGAATAAGTGGCCAATTTTGAATTTTCAAACCCCAATGGTGACATGGTTTCTAACCATAGTGAGGGAGATTTTCAAGAAGTGGATTTCCCTTTAGAATATGTTCCCCCACCACGCAGGTCGAACAGGTTAAGGAACAGACCACCTGTACATTACAACCAACAGTTTTACCAACCAAGGAACAACCGCAGGAAGTGATTCCAGAGGGTGAAGTAATTGTACATAATGGGAATACCTTTGAGTACAAACATTACAAGATTTTCAATTATAGTGCCTTGAATATTTCTACTGAACTTTTTGATTTATTCATTAAAGGTTTTAAATTTATTCCTTTAAGAAAGACTAATATTTCAAAAGCTATCGTTGATTTAAAAATGTTTATAAGAAAACAAAATCTTAATAATATGTTTGGTAACCAGAGTTCTAACCAAGGAAACGCACCCAACACCAATTCTGAGTCCACTTTAAAGAAAAGGAGTGTTTTTAATCCCCCTCTGCACCCACAACTAAAGAATTTGGAGAGGGTAATGGAGAGAGAAATTAGAAACACTGTAGGTTCCCACCATGTTCTTTCCAATCTATCCAAAAATGAACAACTTCTCTTAACTAGCTTAAAGAGTAACAGGAACATCAGAATTATGCAACCTGATAAGGGTGGTGGGGCAGTAGTAATGGATTTTATCCACTATGAATTCAAAATGAAACAGTGCCTAAACAATATTACCCATTATTCTAAGGCTTCTTTAAATGAAATCAACATTTCCAAAAGTAAAATTAATATTATACTCAGTGACCTATTACTTGAAGGTACCATTGATTTGGATATTTACAACTTTCTTTATAATCAAAATCCAAGGGTACCCTCAGTATTTGGGATCCCTAAGGTTCACAAAGACCCCCTAGATCCACCTTTAAGGCTAATTGTTTCTTCTGAGGGTTCTATCACCACACCCTTAGCCAAGTATGTTGATGTGAAACTAAAAAATGTATCCAATCAGGGCACCACTGTACTCAAGGACTCTTGGGATTTTTAAGGCAGGTTAAGCCTAACCTATTTTCCAAGGATATCATTTTCATTACCTTGGACATAGTTGATCTTTTTGGTAGCATACCTCATGACATAGGGTTGGCTTGGCTGGAGGAATATATGGTACATCACAGGGTCCTTTCTGACGATACCTTTAGAACCTGTTTGGTATTAATGGAAACTGTTCTCAAAAATAATTTCATGTATTTTCAGGGAGAATTCTACAAACAGGAAAAGGGAGTGGCTATGGGGCAAAATGTTCCCCCACTTACCAACATTGTACTTTCATGGTGGGAGATACAATATATTATTCACAGTGAATATGCTAATTGTTGGGTGTTTTATAAACGTTTTCTCGACGATATTGTTATTTTTTGGAAAGACACTATCGAGAAATTTTATGAATTTTTGAATTATATAAAATCCAGTACTAGCTTTTTAGATTTTACATATGCCATTAATTATGATGAAGTCAGCTATTTGGATGTTCTTTTAAAGAAGGGGGAAGACCATTTTACTTCTAGGGTATATAGGAAACCGACGTTCTCTAATTCTTACCTTCATTTTTCTAGTGGTCACCCCCTTGGACAAAAGAAAAACATTCTAAAAGGACAATTAATTAGATCAAGTAGAATGACCTCACAAGATGTAGACTTCCTAATAGATAGTGAATTTATCACTGATATGTTCAAGGAAAGAGGTTATCCACCTTTTGTGTGATGAAATATATGAAGTTGTCCTAGAAGGTAGGAAGGACAGATTTTCACCTATACTTGGGTGTTATGAATCTATTAACAATACCCAATTTGTACTAACTGATATACCCACTACTGGTATTCCATCCAACATTTTTAACAATTTTTCTACAGCTTATGTCATGGATTTCACTGGTGATACCTTTCCAATCAAAAGAGTTTTAGTTAGGGAATGGGAAAAGTTCCAGGAAATTACTGATTTGGACAATTTGAAAAACAAACCCATTAGATTTGTATACAGGAGAGATACTAATTTAAAAAACATTTTTGAATATGGGGGACCAGGCACGGCCAACATTTCTAATCACAAGAAGGGAACTTTTAAATGTGGATCATGTTCCCAGTGCCAATTTATACAAACTAATTCACAATTATTCATTGTGGACAGAAACAAAACCATCAACAGCACAGCCTTTTCTAATTGTAATACACAAGGGGTTGTTTATATCGCCACATGCCACTCTTGTTCTTCCTTTTATGTTGGGAAAACTGAAAGGAAACTAAAGTCCAGGATATACGAGCACTATTATGAAATGAGGAAAGGGAATACCAACAATGCCCTATTTCGACATTCTGAAAAATGTAACAACTCTAGGTTTTATTTTTTTGTACTTGAAATAGTGCCCAAGGAAATCAGGGGTGGCATGTGGGAAACAAAACTAGAGTACAGGGAACTATACTGGCAAATTGTTTTGGATGCTACGAGGGAGCCTGGTTTAAATGATATGTTATCTATTGCTCCAGTTTTAAAGTTAAGAGCAGCTAAATTGTAATTTCCATTATTTCCACCAGGTGGAGACAAATATCACAAAATTATCTTTCATGATGTATTTTTATACAAGAACAGTTGTTTTATAAAGCTATTTTTACTTGTACTAATAGAATTTTAATAACAAGTCTATACTATTCTCCTATTTTAATTATTTAATGTTTATTAAAGTGTTAAACAAGTTTTTAAAGTACATTTTTAAACAAAGGAAAAAGATTGATTTATTTATTCATTAAATTAAATTATTCAATCATTCAATTATATCAGTGGTATATAAGGAGTGTTAAAACACCAGTATGTAATTTCTGATGAAGAAGCTCGAAAACGTATGTTTCAGGAGAAGCGTTATTAAATCTTTGTGGTTTACAATCAGTGATTTTTGTATATTTCTTCAATTTCAACTATTTCCAGTTTATACTGCCAGGAACTCTGTTTTGCTGAACTCATACCCTCATTTGGGTCTCCACGAGTGATTTTTATTGGTTTTGGTAAAGTTGTTCACTCACACCATCAGCTTTTGTTTAATGTCAAATTTTAGTTTATTGTCTATTTCCACTCCTAGCAATTTGGTGTGTTCAGTTGGGTATATAGTGGTGTTGTCTTTTGCTGTGATGTTAAAGTGAGAGTTGTTTTGAGTATGTTTGGTGGGTTGGAAGATGAGTAGTTTAGTTTTGTTTGGGTTGAGTATTAATTGGGCATTGGATAACCATGTTTCAACAGAGGAAAAGGCTTCCTGTGTGACTTTTTGCAGTTTGGGTAGGGACTGGGCTGAGCAGATGATGGTAGAGTCATCTGCGTATTGGATGAGTGTGCCATGTTTGGTGGCAGAGGCTAGATTATTGGTGTAAACAGAGAAAGTAGGGGTCCAAGGATGGATCCTTGGGGAACCCCTATGGAGACAGGTAGTTGGGGAGATATGTCATTCTGCCATACAACGGATTGTTGGCGGTCAGACAGGTAACTCTGAAACCAGTTGGTGACTGATTGTGAGAAGGATAGGTTATTGAGGACAGAGATAAGTTGTTTGTGTGGGACCATGTCAAATGCTTTAGATAGGTCTAGGAAAGTAGCAGAGGAGAGATAGCCATTGTTTTTATGCTGAAGGATAGTGTTTGTAAAGGAGAGTAAGGCAGTGGTGGTGCTATGGTTTGGTCGTAAACCATGCTGAGTACTGGAAAGGAGGTTGTTAGTAAGAAGGTAGTGTGAGACCTGAGAGTGTATGCATCTCTCTAGTATTTTGGAGAGTGGAGAGAGAATAGCTATGGGGCAGTAATTGGTTCATTCTGCAGAGGGTCCGCTTTTGTGGAGGGGAATTATATGTGAGACTTTCCACAATGTGGGAACGTAACTTTCTGACAGAGATCGGTTAATCAAGATGGATACTGGGTAGGCCAGAGCATCAGCTGCGATTTGTAGGTATTCACTTGGGAGGTTGTCTGCTGCTAATTTGGTGGGTTTAAGTTTAGTTAAGAGTTTTTTTATGTTGGAGGTAGGTACAGGAGAAAAAGAGAAGGCAGTGGGGAGATTACTAGTTGAAGGTATGGGTTGGAGGGGAGGGGGGTTGTGTTGTTTAGCTAGTGATAGTATGGTTTGGGTGAAGTGTGTGTTGAATGAGGTAGCAATATTTTCTGAGGAGTGAGGGATGTTAGGAGGAGGGGTACTGACTTTACCTGGGTGGAGGATGGAGTTTATGGAGGACCAGAATTGTTTGGGGCTGTGTTGTGAGGAGTCTAGGGCAGACTGGTAGTATTGAAATTTGGCCCGTTTTATTAGCTTTTTGACTCTATTGCGTAGTTCTAGGAATTTCTGTCTAGCTGCGGGGGTTTTGGTTTTGCCAGTGCTCCCAGGCTTTATCCCTGTTTTTCATTTCTGACTTAGTGGATTTCTGTAGCCATGGGGAGGGTTGTGCTTTGGTTCTGGAAAATCTTATGGGGGCATGGTAATTAAGGATGTTCAGGAAGGTAGTATTAAAAGATTCAACTGCGTCATCTAGACTGAGGTACTTTAGAGCATGCCAGTTACATTCTTTGAGGGATGAGATGAATGTGAGTGGGTTAAAGTTTATTTTTTACGTATTTGACGATAGATGACAGGTTTAGCTTGGTACAGGTATTTTTTGAGTAGGAATGTTGGGGAGTGATCACTGAGGCTATCTGATAAGCAGCCTGTTATATATGACTGGGGGTTCTTACTGACTAGTATCCAATCCAGGGTAGAGTGCTTGCTGGAGTTTTTATTTATCCTTGTTGGTGACTGGACTAGTTGGGTGAAGCCATGAAGGTGTACATGATGGGTTGGATTGTTGCCAGAACAGGATTGCCAGTCAATATTGAAATCACCTAGAATGATAGTTTCTTGGGGGAGATGGTGGGTAGACCAGCTGAGGAGGTTTTCTAGTGGAGGGATGTTTTGGCCAGGTGGGAAGTAGCATCCAATTATGTTGATGGTTTTGTTTCAGTTAATTTTGAGGTTGGTATATATTATTTCTTCATTGCCTATTTGTGGAGCTGATGATTTTAAGATCTGGATGTTTAGATGTTGTTTAAATATTATAGCTACACCACCTCCTTTTTGTTTAGCGGTCTACTCTTAGTATGCCGTAACCTGTAGGGAGTATTTGCTCACTGGTAATGTGAGGTTTTAGCCAGGTTTCTGTCAGGACGACTATATCTGGGGAGTATAAGTCTATGGTGGCATGGAGTTCATGGACTTTGTTGGATATACTTCTAATATGTAGGCTTAGTAGAAGGAAGTCACTTGGCTTTCTATTGGCTGCAATATGGGAGAAGTTGTGATTTCTAGTCTGATTATGAGGATTGGGGTTGGAGATGGTAGGGCCAGGGTTGGGGTGGATGTCTCCACTTAGGGCTAGTTTTGATATGCATGAGATTATTAGTTTTCTCAGTTTTTGAATGTGTTTGTTTATAAGGGAAATTTTATGATTGCTCTCTGTGGGTAATAGGTATGGTGGGAGGGTTACTATGTTAAGTTGTAGGGATGCTTTATGTTTGAGTAATATAGTTGGTAGAATATGTGGCGGGTGCATAGGGATGGTTCTTGAGCTGGTGGGAAGGGAGCTGAGTATGGGTGAGACATGGGTGGTGGTGTGAGTAGTAGTACAGTGGTAGTGGTTGAGTGGGGGAATGATGGAGCTTTGGTAGGATGTAAGATATGCAAGGAGAGTGCATGCAGTGAGCAAAGGAAAGGTATGCTTGTACATGTCAGTTGAGGAGGTGTGATAGTAGAGGGAATATGGAGGAGGTAGTGTTGGGTTAGCGCTGTGGTTGGCTATTGGAAAGATGGGAGGGGTTTGAGTGCAATAAAGGTGGGACCACTGGGGGCGGGGAGCGAAGCGGGTAGAGACCCTGTTAGGTTCTTGTATGAGGGGCTGGAAACAATCACAAAGCAAGACAAGTATGTGTTAAGAACAATCACAATTGACCAAGGACTGCTCTGAAACTGTAAGTCTTGTCTTAATTTCTCAGGTGGAAAACCAGGATAACCTTGTATCAGTAGGCTACTGTGGTATAGTTTAAATAAACAAACACACAGTATTGATCAGTTATGGATACTATTTGCTAACAGAAGGGAATAAGAGAAAGTGGAAGATGTGTGTGTGTGTGTGTGTGGTGGTGGTGGTGGTGGGGGGGCTGCTTACAGCCAAAGCACAGTGCTCTCCAGGGGAAAATGAAGATTGGCTCAAACAGTTAGACACATACTCAAAGTTAACTGTAGCTGTTTGGAGACAGTTCAGACCCAGACTGCACTTTTCTTATTGGAATGTTAAAGGTGGTACCGCAGTTGAATATGTAAGAGTGGTGTTAGGTTCAAAGTTAACTGTAGCTGTTTGCAGACAGTTCAGACCCAGACTGCACTTTTCTTATAGGAATGTTAAAGGTGGTACCGCAGTTGAATAAGAGTGGTGTTAGGTTCAAAGTTAACTGTAGCTGTATTATTGGTGTTAGGTTCAAAGTTAACTGTATTATTAAAGAATACAGTCTAGGTTTGGGACTTACCTTGCAAATGCAGCAGTTGACACACCTTTCGTTCAGGGATGACTCTGTCTAATGCAAGCAGTACGCAGCCAATATATGGAGCATTAAAGGTTGTATGAGTTACCTGGCATCAATTTTCCTATATGCGAGTAGGAGAAAGGTATTAGGTCTCTAGGTGGTCAGTGAATGTGCTATACATTGTCTCTTAGCCAAAGCAAAGGCATACTGAGTGTGACTACATCTGCTTACAAGGACAGCAGCTGAGGGTTCCTCCTCTGAGTCCTCCTATGACTGTGGCTGTAGTGACCCTGGCATTGGTGGGGGATGTGTGTCCCTTCCCCTTGCTGATCCTGCTGCAGTTGTTTCTACAGGATCAGCTTGTGGATCATAGCACATGCATATTTGTGTACATGTGTGTAGATTATACTGCAAGCCTCCACTGGATATATCTAGGCACTGGAACCATGACTTCAGAAGCCCAAACACATGCTCTATGATGTTTCTAGTTTGAGCGTCTGTCTCATTAAGGCATTCTTCCATAGGTGTGTGTGCACTTGAAATGGGTGTCATTAGTGATGGTTGCAGGGCATAGCCAGCATCCCACAGTAAATAGCACAATGGGATGTCCCCCCCAGCAAACATCTGGTACAGCTGTGATCATCATCTTCTTTCAGCTGTTCCCGTTAGGGGTCACCACAGCAGATCATCTGTTTCCATTTATTCTTGTCCTCTGCTTCTTGCTCTGTTACACCAACCACCTGCATGTCCTCTCCCACCACATCCATAAACCTTATCTTAGGCCTTCCTCTTTTCCTGTTACCTGGTAGCTTCATCCTTAGCATCTTTTTCCCAATATACTCAGCATCCCTCCTCAGCACATGTCCAAACCAACGTAATCTTGCCTCTCTGGCTTTGTCTCCAAACTTTCCAACCTCGGCTGACCCTCTAATATACTTATTCCTAATTCTGTCCACCCTCATAACACCCAGTGCAAATCTTAACATATTTAACTCTGCCATGTCCAGCTCTAACTCCTGCTTTTTTGTCAATGCCACTGTCTCCAAGTCATATAACGTAGCTGGTCTCACTACCCTCTTGTAGACCTTCCCTTTCACTCTTACTGGTACTCGTCTGTCACAACTCACTCCTGACACTCTTCTCCACCCACTCCACATTGCCTGTACTCTCTTCTTCACCTCTCTTCCACACTCACCATTACTGTGAACTATTGATCCCAAGTATTTAAACTCATCCACCTTCACCACCTCTACTCCTTGCATCCTTAAGGGAGTCATGATAATTGACAGGGATACCAGCACACAAATACAACATAAGTCCCTGGGCATTACGCATGACTTGGCATTTCATGGAGTGGTATCCCTTGCGATTAATGTAGATCCTACCCTGTTCACCAGGTGGTGCCTTAATGTGTACATGTGTGCAATCTATGGCACCCAGTACTTTAAGGTAGTGTGCTACATGGTAAAACAGTTCAATATTGCTGGCCCTCTCTTCAGAACTATGGGGATAAATATGTGCTCACATGGCATGTATGAGCATGGCATCCAGAAGTTGGTGAAGGACCCTGAAGCTGATGCCTATGACACACCAATCATGTCCCAGTTGGTCTTTGAAAAGTACCAGTAGCTAATATTCTAAGGGCTACACATACCTTAGTTTCCACTGGGATGGATTCCCCTCAGTTGACTGCGGCTATGGTTGAGGGCGGCAGAGCTCATAAAGTTTTTGTAATGTGTCCCTGTCCACCCTGTAGCACTCTACAATCTCCAGCTCATGTAGCACCTGGAAATTTACCCTGGGTCTGAACAATCTTCTCCATCTTGGCCTAGGCCTACTCACAGCAGCACCAGCAGAATCGGCTTCAGCCTCTAGCGCATACAGATGTAGACTAGCTGCAGCAGCCTGTAGCATTGTGTCAGTTAAAACTTCCTTGTCCAATGGTATTGAAGGATTAAGGAAAAAACAGATTAGAGGCTACCTCAATGCTTTATATACTGTTGAGTAACTCCACAATGTTGGAGTGTTTGATTAACATGTAATTCATCTGCTTATGCTATAATTAACCTCTATTAAACACACCTGTTGCTTGCTCATATGCAGCTATGTGCAGATCCGCGCACCTCAGCCCACCTCTGCCATGTGCACGTCACTGTCAAAATGATCTTGTAGGCTTTATTGAAACCCCCAGTTGTCTTGAAAGAATCCCACTATGAGCTTGACTGCTTTTGTTTTTACAATGACAAAACATTCATTGGTCTCATTTTCAAATACTGTACCACATGGCAAGAAATAGTGACTCTCATTTGCCAGCCTGTTGTATCACCTCTCGCAAAACATTCCATAGTACATATTCATGTATCTTCCTAGATCTGCAAAATGTATGAAGACCATTCATTCTCCAGAAATTCCACAACCCACCAGGATGATGGCCTTTTAACTGGAGGGCTGCTTAACCTAAAACAAATTTGCAGAGGTTGCCGATATAAATATTTAATTTCTCATTAGAACAGGCATAGAAGAAGAGGAAGAAGAGGAAGGAGAAGGAAGGCATCAAGATGATTAGAATAAGGAAGATGTAGAACTGAAGCCTAACAAGGTTGCAACATCAAGGACATTGAGAAGAACTGAAGTTGTCAGTGTAAATAAATTTAAGCTATGTAGAACAAGAATATGAATGCCATCACCAGCACAATAATTATTGTTGGCAATCTGATGAGTTAAGGATGATACTTGTGGTTTTATGACTGGTCCTGAGATATGATATCCTGCAGTAGCAGTTCCATGAGCAGAAACTGCAGATATTTCCATGTGACAGACTTACTGTATGTCTGTTACCTCTTCCCTCCCCCTTTCTGATGCTCCTGCCTTTGTTTCAGTTACAGAGAAAGCTTTCTTTTTTTAACTGTAGCTCCCTGTATTAGAAGCAGAGCAAAAAAAAAAAAAAAAAAAGAACATTTTATGGAGAATAATGACTATTGAACGGCCTTAAATCAACCGACTAAGCAATTGTAGAATTAAAGTCTTGCTGTTAGCACACTGAGACACTGGTCATGACTGGTAAAATCAAGAACTTAGGTTTCCCAAAACATACACATATATTTGAAGCAATGAAATAACAAGATCAAATATGTGAAATTCAGGACTTGCTTGATTAAAGTAAGTGGCCTGCTGCTTTTGTGTAGTAGGCCCACACTTAAATAATGAGAGTCACAGGTGATTGTGAATATCCTTGACAGTGACACATGTGACACATGTGAAAGTATGAAAAAAAGTCTGCACGCCACCAAGCTGATGTATTTACCTCAAACACGGTACATGTGCTACACATTTTCATCACACGAAGGTTGGTTAGAATGAACAAAAGGAAAAAATATGAAGTAAAAATGTTGACATTACTTTTGAAGATTACTGAACCCTATCAATAAGGCAAACACAGATTCATCTGTTTTCAGTCTCTGTCTAACCTTTTCAACAAACAATAGTCAAATACCTGTGTACATGCACTTTGATCTGGCACAGGAATTTGCTGCTTAAACGTTTTAAATATGTATGTCTTATTAAATAAAATCCACAGGCTAGAGCTATGTTGTCTTGAATATCTGTCATACTGTCCCAGTGATACTTAGCCCTAACAATTTGTAAAATTCAAAAGGTGTTTTGTGGTGTCTGTGTTCTGTGCCCTTTTGTCTTGCGTAGTACTACTATTAGAAATTTTTTTTTTAGTATACTAATGTGGGTTTGGTTACTGTATACTGTTAGAGTTAATACACATGAGTAAAATGGTAAAGGGGGTAAAAGTAACTTAACCATAACCTTAACCCTACCCCTGCCCCTAACCCTAACCCTACACATTACATTATTTAAAACCCTTTTTGTAACACTAGCACTGATCAGATGACAATTGATAGCGGTTTTATAACAGGGTTCTTGGATATATGGATGTTTTAGTGGGAGAGAATTATTCAGTGTTTTGTGGTCCACTCTTATGGGTCATTTCAGTGTTTTGTGATTCTCTCTCTCTTTTGTTCTACTGTTTGTAATTCTCTCTTTTCATTTTTCTACATATCATGACTTAATCAAATATACACATATACATAAACAGACATAAATAAACATATCTGTTGAGTAGCATTTGTTTACAGGAATAGCCTGACTGGGCACAAAATGTAAACTCTTCAGCAGAGGCCTGAGAAGAAAAGCTCCAATACACACACATAACATGCAATAAATGAAAAATTAAGTTATACAATTGTATTTCATCTGAATCTGCCAAGTTGTTTGGAGTTTGGAGTGGTACAGTGGAGGACCCTGATGTTGAGGGAGTGGAGACCTATGGTGACTTGGTGGTTGAGCTGACCGGGGCAGGGAGTCTTGCACCCACTGAAGAGCATCCTGTACTAGCCCAATATGTCTCACCACTACCTGCTCCACCACATCCTCAACCAAATCCTAAAGCTCATGATTTGAATGGCTTGTCGGACTGTACCATACTAGGGTACCTAAAGTAACACTGCCACATCTCTGACCCTGTGAGGACATCCCTAGATGGCCAGAGGGTAAACATTGCCTGATCTGGAAGGAAGTGGTTGGGATGCTAGTGGGACTTCTGGACCTGTGGCAGAAGAAACATACATTGTAGAGAAAGGAAAAAAGAAAAACAAAGTAATGCATTAATAAAGTAAGAAAAAGAGAGAGAGGGGGTAGAGAGACAAGCAAAAATGCTGACAAAATAATCAACTCATAATTTGTTAATACATCAGTGCATATTTTGCTAATAGTTCTTACTTATTTTTATTAAACCTTTTTTCAAGAAAAAAGATATTCTGGGAAATGGTCCTGGACAGCTGTGAACAATCAGTAGAGGGATATGAAATGGTGATGAGTTAACATTTGCAGTCTACTGATAATAAGGAGATAAGCTGGTGTACCATATGAAATGGTAACACATATGAAATAGCTTGCTGATATGGATTGCTATGCAATTGTGTACTGGAAGCACATTACTTCTTCTTTTATATTTTGTATGAATGACTTCTAGATTTGTACAACAAAATACACTGAAAAAAACAGTTCTTATTCAACAAATTGCTTTGGTAAATATTTTTATATCAGAATCATGTTTGCATACTCACTAGCAACTTCAGTAAGTTAGATCAAGCAATTTTTGTTGCTATGAGGAATTAGAAGTAATCTCCTCTTCAGATGCACAAAGAAGACAAAACAGGGTAGGGCTGTTTACTTATCATGCATGTGTGTTCAACATTTATCTTATGTGTTTATATTTATTAATCAGAAAAGTACAGAATTTCTTTTTGTACTTTTACTGAATCTGTGTGCTTGTGTGTTTACGTTTTAGTTAGCAAAGTGCAGAAATTCTGTATTTATTTATATTAAATCTGAGTACATATTTCCTTTATATGCTTACTTTTATTAATCAGCAAAGCACATAATTTCATACTGCATTTGTACTGAATCCATCTGTATTAGGAAATATGTATTGTTTATTGCAAGTTAAAGCAGAAAAATATCTTTACTTCCTTCATACTGTTACATTTTGTTGTCTGTTTGCAGCTTGTCTGTGTGGGGGGATAGGTACTGCTTCAACCAATGCATATATTTCCACTGAAGTGTTTGCTTTGTACTACACCTTGCATACCTTACCTGAATGTTAATAATAACATTATATAAAGTTGAAATAAGTAACACACTATTAAATAATGAAAGTAAGAAACCGAACAGTGCATTTATCTCCAGCCACTGTACTGGTCATTCAGTTATTACTTTAACCCCCATCGGCCCTCTGCCTACTGTCTGGTGGATAACTGAGGTCAGTAATCTTGTACATGCAGTTATTATTTTGGAAAGAAATGACTGTCTTATACGATTATCATGTTAATAAGTAGTTTGTGGCCTAAACAAAGCAACACATTTTTTTTTCAAAAGCTGCCTGTCTGTAATACAAATAATTGATGTACTAATAATTACAGTATATGGTATTATGTGGCAACATAAATATGTTTATATCTGTTTTGTGTATACACACACACACACACACACACACACACACACACACACACACACACACACACACACACACACACACACTTCACAGTTACACTTTTGCATATGTATATTTACATATAACTTTTTACTCATCCATGCACATTTGTATTTATACTCACAAGCATGTCTGCACATAAACATACCATACTTGTACACAGATGCATTTCTACTTACTGATATGTTTAAGTTTACTTAAATCTTTTTGATTACTTGTAGATACATACTTGCAGCATGTACACATATATTTCTACTTACATTAGCTGCATTTCTGCAATATTTATCTAGCATTTTTACAACTTATTTGAGGTTAAAATGTAAAAATAAAACATTAGAATATGTGCTGTAGAATTATGTCCTCCTTGTATTAACCTGGACTACCCACTCAACCAGCAGGTCAAGCTTACATGATCCCCGTGATGGATGATAGATGCTCACCCACCTCTTGTTAGATTTCAACCTCTTTTCATTCAGTGTCTGGTACCATTCTGTTTTGCCGAGGTAGAAGTCCTACAAGGAGCAGACTATGATTTTTGTCTCCTTAACAGACTAGCTTGGAGCTCAGCCTTATGCCTTCAAAGGTGCTGCCATCATTCAAAGTACCAGTACCAAACAGAGGACTTTAATTATAGGGCTATGTTCAGATGGTGGGAACCACGTGCACTGGGGTGTGACATTACCATAACCAAATCCAGCTGCCCTACAGGGTCATTCGACAAGGAACTGCTATCATTGTCAAACTGATGCGGAGAATTATGCCATGGAAAAAAATGAAAGTTATTGACTTAATCACTGCATTGTCATTTCCTTATATACAAATTTGCTTCTGTATATAAATATTTTAAACCTTTACTTGCACAACTGACATTAAGGTTATGCATTACTCATTTTTAAAATCATACTTTTTAGATAGTGCAACAGATAATACTTGTTTTTTTTCACTTCAGTTTATAAATAACCCACACAGCAAGTGTCACTTTACTTACTAAGAATCCAGATGATATATATCAATTAAATGTTTTTTCTTTAAATGTTATGAAGTTTCAAATTATTCTGTTGTTGCAAAATGCTGTGCGACACTTAGAAGAATAAAACGTCATGTGGATTCAGTAAACTCAGTGATGGTGCTCAGCAGGCAGCAGTGCACAATGCATATTAATGAGGCATGGTGCACTTAAGCTAGGTTTCTTGGCTCCCAACAGTATTGCTGGCCACAAAATCTTGTAAGCAAACATGGATATCAATTCCATGTAAAGGAGAGCACATACAGTGAGCAGATTTGCTCGGAATGCCACAATGATCACCAGGACTGTATATAAACTTCTCATACTCTTAGAGCATGAAATATGGAAGAAAGCTGTGAGGACAAAGGATGAAAACTAGGGACACACATTAAATATTACTCTTATAAACTCTGTAATGACATGCCAATGATATGCCAGGAAAACAACATGTTATAAGGAAAAGATCTCAAATATGAGACAAAAACTGGACACTCTTGCACAGATCAGGACAGCTGAGAGGTATGCACCCAAATATCTGTAATACTGCATCACATCAGTCCAGAGATCATCCCAGTGATGTGGCAGAAAGCCACATATTTGATAAGGAAAACATCTGGACATCCTGGGAATATCTGGACAGTTGAGAGGTATGAATGTGAATTATATGGTCCAAACATAGTACAGGACAGAGACGCTACAGTGTATGGTATTGTGATATCACATTCCTGCCATTCTGTACTGATATTGTGCTAATGATCTGTAACAGGACATGGGACTGCCATGTAAAATGATCACTCAGGGGAAGTGTATGTATTGAACAGGGACACACAGATGAATTGTAGGAATGAATACATGGAAAGAGTACAGGTGAAACTTCCACATGTACAGCAGAGGAGGGCATGTCAGTGGAAGATGGCTGTCGAAGCAACACTAAGCACATATCTATATGGTACAGTCTGGAATGTACAATGAAAATGTGCTGTCTGTGACTGTCACACAAGATGGGGGGGGGGTGAGATAAGCATCCTTACATGAATAATGCAGAAGACATCTATCAAGGATCTGACATACAACTGAGGTAGGGTGTATACTGGGAAGCTGTGCAAACTCATATACCTGAATAGAAGTGTACTCCCAGCAGAGGTCTCCAGCATGTTGGCCACAGGTAAAGGATCATGGCAAACAATGCAAAAAACAACCACAGTCATGGACAATATCTGAATAGCACCACCACTAATCCCATGCCTCTGACATAACATATGTGATGTGGAGTGATAACAGCTGAACCTGCCCACACACTGGACAACTAGTATAATACACCCACATTCTATGAGGGTAACAATGCACATTGTCCTGGTAGTGTATTATCTGCAGAGGTGTTAGGATGGACACTTCTATACCTGTATGTAACAGAATGGGCACTCCAAGCTAGTTGCCTTGTGTGCATGTCATATATCTATGGCACAATTTGTACTTCCACAAATGATATACATGCCATTAATAAATAACAAGAACCAGCCATAGTCATAGATGATATCTGAATAAATGGTGAAGTGGTATAGTGTTAGCATTGTTGCTTCACAGCAAGAGGTTCTCCGGTTCGATTCTCAGGTGGAATACCTTCTGTGTGGAGTCTGCATGTTCTCAGTGCATTTGTGTGGGTTTTCTCTGGGTGCCCCAGTTTCCTCCCACATTACAAAGACATGCATCTGGAGTGTTTCTCCACAGACCTCCACTGAAAATTGGCTTTGTTCCAAGTTGGACTTTCCTGGTAAACAAATGTTAAATAAATAAAATAATAAATTAGTATTGTCAAACACCCATGCATGCAGTGTGTGCATAAGGTGAACAGGTAGCACACGTGCATCTGGTGTAACAACTTGATTGATGTTCCGCACCATCAGACAGTCATGTATATTCCACAAAAATAATACCTAAGTATGGACAATAAGCTGTGTGACAATGCACTGTGACAAAGATAGTACACTTCAGTTACACCTCACTGAAACATGTAGGGAGCTAGATGGAGAAAGGTGCATTGTACTCAGTTACTGGTGTGATGAAGGCTGGGAACCATGATGTTAATATGTCCTCTGATGTGCATGTTCTTCACATACCCAGTACTTGTGTTACAGTCAAGGGAGTTTTCAGTCTCCAATAGTTGATAATGAAAACACTTATTTTATTGTGTTTTTCTGTGAATAAAAGTGACTACAGGTAATCCTTGTGCCTTGGATTCGTTTTCAACTGGTTTTGTGGTCCACGTGTGCCTGCCAGATTATTTGCTGATCTGTGATGTTGTCACAGCACATTGATTCCATGTGATAGGCCTAGAGGAAGGTAAGATAGTGCATACTGCCTATTGTGATCTGGCCTAGGGTTTTGACACAATCGCATATGCAGGTATCATTCAATATATTCCCAAACTGGGGATTACACCTTATTTCAAGTGATGGGTAAACAATTAGCTCACTGACAGAACAAATCATGTGACAGCTGGTGAATCAACCTGTACCAGTAGATCTGTCACCACTGGCAAAACCCAGGGATCTGTGCTTGTCCTTGGATCAGGCTGACTTCCTGTAAGTGAGAACCTGCAAAATTTCAAGCCCCTATAAACCCTGAGAACACTTCTGCCTATGTAGAACTGTTCACAGAAACCATGTTGATAGCTGCATAGAGGCAGCTGTACCCACCAGGAAGAAATACAGAAATAACTCATAAAACAAGCCACCCTGGTGGAATCACAAAATCAATTGGCTGTATAACAGGTGGAAGAAAATCATGGCAAAAATTAGGAGGTGCAGCACCCAGCAGGATAAAAGCACTCTCATTAAACTAAACAAACAACTCAGACGACAAATAAAGTCTACCAAAGCCAAATTTGAGGTAAGTTTGCCCACCCAGGCCAAGGACAACCCCAAAGCATTCATAAGCTATGTCCACATCCTCAAAAGCAATACACAATTGTGTACAGAGTTTATTGTAAATAGAGCCACCTATACTGAACCTGAAGATATAGCAAACTCCTCTCTCTCCCTCAACCTTCCCTCAGGAAATAAAATCAAATATAACTCCCTCTACAATCACTAGGGAACAGGTCCTTAATGCTCTCTCTAAGACCAAGAACACTGCATCAATGGGCCCAGACTATATCCCAGGATGCCTTCTAAATAGCATGAAACATGACCTATCAGGGCCTCTGGAATTATTAATGAACTGTAGCCTCCAAAAAGGCTTTGTGCCTCATGAATGGAGAAAGGCCACAGCCATCTCTCTGCACAAAGGAGGGCCACCTACAGACCCTGGAAACTACAGACCCATAAGTCTCACTAGTCTTATATGTAAAGCAATGGAGATGATCGACAGAGATATAGTAAATCTCCAGCCACTGGACCCAACCCAGTTTCATTTTAAGGGCAGATCATGCCTACTAAACCTTGTGGACATCTTTGAGAAGGTCACCAAAGCAATGGATGGGGGCAAAATTGTTCACACTGTCTACCTTGACCTGGCCAAGGCGTTTGACACAATACCCCACTCTGGCATTGTTGACAAACTCAAGAGGTTAGGTACAAACTCGTATGTCACCCAGTGGATAGCCAACTGGCTCACAAATAGGACCCAGGAAGCTAGAATTGGGGAGTCCACCAATACAAAGAGGCCAGTCACAAGTGGAGTCCCTCAGGGATCAGTCCTTGGACTGCTCCTTTTTGGAATTTACTTCTCAAAAGTCAAGGCCAATGTCAGTGGACTGTGGCTGACTAAATCTGTAGATAATTGCAAATTAGGAGCTGTCATTGAATCTCACACTGACACAAATGTTGTCCAGGAGGGGCTGACACAGACAAACAACTGGTGTCAGAGTCATGGACTAAAACTAAATGCCAAGAAATTCATAATAGTATCCTTTTTATCCATCCCTGGTAACTATCACATTGAGAACACCCCCCTTAGAGTTGACCCAGTAGTCAGGGACTTAAGAACACACATAGTAATTTAGCCTTTACTCATCATGTCCAAAATAAGAAGAGGATGATACTCCACAACAAATGGAGCAAAACCAGATGAATGAAAAGACAAGTCCTTTATTCGAATAAGTAAGCACTTTCACGTTGCTTGGAACGCTTCATCAGACTTCAACAAACCATAAAATTTAAATCAACTTATATATAAGTAAAACACCAATGAAAAACACATTTGCAAGTCACATGTGAGTTACAAAAAAACATCATTTCCTTTCCATAAAAAATATATAAATATATCATAAAGATCTCATATTAATAAATGAATGGTAAAAATAAAATGTTAAAACATACTAAAACACATATTGCATAGTCAGACTTATGTTTAATGTTTCAAAGGTTTATCTAATAAAAATGGTCTCAATGAAAATTTATCATTGAGACCATGACCTTTATTCGCAGATAGCTTAATAATCCATTTTGCCTCAGCTTTTTCTGTCTTATTGCCAATATTACCAAGTCTTTCAGTCTCAGTTAACTGTCCTATTACTAAAAATCTAAAGGCATGTGTGGTGTCATTTTGTAGTACATGCTTGGCTAGGGCATTCCCTTCATTCTCTCTATGTATAGCATACAAATGCTCTTGTATCCTTTCTCTTAAGGTTCTATTAGTCTTTCCTATATAGAAACAATAACATTTTATGCAGGATGCTAGATAAATCACATTTCTTGACTTACAAGCAGCGTATTCATTAAACTCATATTTAACACCAGTATCTGGATGTATAAAGACATTAGATTTCATTATATATATACACTGGTTGCAAGAGCGACATGCAAATGTACCCTTTCTCTCAGAGGAGATCTTATTTTTAGGCACTCTCTCATAACAAAGCATACGTTTTAAAGATTTAGTATTCTTATAGCTAAAGAATGGTTTTTCACCCACTAAGTCTTTTATACCATCATCTAACTGTAAAATGTTCCAATGTCTCTTAATAATGTTGACAATAGAAGTATTATTATTAGTAAAGGGTATCACTAGTCTCCTCTTATCATTATTCCTCACTATAGGTCTCTCATCTATGCTGCCTTGTTTTTTAATAAAAGGACGTCCTAGATGTGTACGTTCAAAAGTGTCCAATGAACGCATATCTCTATTGCAATAGCCTCTATGCCTAAAATCACTTTCTATAGTTTTTAATGCATCAGAGAAAACCAAATCATCACTAGTTATATTAGAAAAACATTTCACTTGATTACTCACAATGTTTCTGTGTATATGGGGGGGGGGTGCATGCTACTTCTGTGAAGAATAGCATTCTTCCTACATACTTCTGTTTCTAGAGTATTGTCTTTTTTCCTCAGTGTCACATCTAAAAAATCAATTGTATTTTGTGAATACATTTCAGTCAACCTAAGAAATATGGTAGTTCCATTGATATATAGAACAAACTCTTTTAGGAGCTCTAGTGTGCCTCCCCAAATTAAAAAAAGATCATCAACAAAACGTTTGTAATATCTTATAGAAGTGGAGTAAGCCAAATGTTCTAAAACATATGTACTCTCCCAGTATGCTAACACAAGGTTAGCATAAGAGTTTGCACAAGATGTGCCCATAGCTACTCCTTTAATTTGAAGGAAGTATTCATTGTTAAAGGTAAAAACATTGTGACAAAGAACCATTTCTAACAGCATTGTGAGTTTAATAACTTGATTGTTGCTAAGTCCTTTGTTTAACAAATATAACCTTAAGAAATCTATCCCTACATCATTGGGTATGCAGGTGAAAAGAGAAACAACGTCTAGTGTTACCATATAATCTGTAGTTTCTAGAATATTGTTCTCATTGAAAGGTGCTAGTGTTTCTAAGAACTGTTTTGTATCACGTAATATAGATCTAGTAGATTCCACGACTGGTCTCAAGTTTTTTTCTAGAAAAATAGATATTGTCTCAGTTAACCAGCCTCTGCCAGATACTATTGGTCTAAGCAGAGGATTATGTGTGGTCTTGTGTACCTTAGGTAAACCTCTAATTACTGGTATCACAGGTTTTTCTATCAAAAAATATTTGTAAAGTTCTTCATCAATAATCCCACACATCAACATGTCATATAAATCTGCATGTACTGTTTTTATTAACTTGTCTAGATCTGACATGCTCAGTCTCTTATAAGTAGTAGTGTCTGAGAGCATTTCTAACATAGTATCATGGTAGTAGCCGGTATCTAGAAGTACTGTAGCTCCCCCTTTATCAGCTTGTTGAATGACTATACTAGTATTGTTCTTTAAATCATGAAGGGCTAACTTCTCTTCCTTGGTGATATTGTAAAAATCAAGTTTTATATTGTCAGATTCAAAAAACTTCAACAAATCATCACTGCAAGCTCTTTCAAAACTTTCCAATAAGGGATGTATAGCAGGCATATAAGTAGAAGGTTTTTTAAAAGACATAACATCAGTATTAAAAACATTGTTGCCAAACTGTAAACCAAGTGCAATATTTCTAACAAAACATTTTATATCAACAATTAAATCACTTACATCAGTCCCCTGAGAGGGAATGAAGGACAAACCTTTGTTCAACATCTTTCTTTCATTGTCCATAAGCATGTGACTGGAAAGATTAATAATCAAGTCCTGGTTACAGTTTTGAAAGTTTTTTTCTGAAGTTCTAACTGGCCTCCTGATATCTTCCTTTTCCTGGTTGTTTGTGGACTCCAATTGCGCCTCATCTCCTGTCGAAAAGGGAGTGGAAAATGAAGAGAAGTGTCATTAGATTCAGCTGAAACAGTTCCACTTGCTGACATAGGAGATTTTCTTCTCACTACAGGTGCTGACATGGTGGTTGTATTTAAAACATCAGAGTTCACTGTATTCACACTGGAGCATTGCTCACTGACTGCTGCTTCTACCTGAGAAGAGGAAGCAGGCATGGAAGGAGTAGGAGCAGATAAAGTGTTACGCTCAGAGAAAGGCATTTCAATGTTAGTGCAGCGTCGCGGCATATGTTGTCCTGGTGGATTCTCTCGGCCAGGAGAAGGCGTTCCCCTCGAGAAATCCATACAGTCTCTTTCTAATTTCTTCTTTTTTGCCAGTAATAACTTATTATCTAGCGCTTGCATTGTAGTCGCTATATCAGAAAGAAAATCTTCTTTCTGTGTGTTGGTAAGGGCTGCAGTCAGTTTTTCTTCTAAAGCTATAGCTTCTTGCTGAAGTTCCAACTCTATTAAAGTATATTGTTCAATAAGTAGTCTCATGTAGGCATAGCTCGTATCTAAATTAAGTTGCTGCCACTTAGACAAAAGTTCAGGATAGGCAGAGCCAAAAGTAGGCATTTTTAACAAACGAAGACCTCTGGGGACAACTTTAAAATGAATGCATGCCTCCATATGTCTTTTTTGCCACTGGGCATTCTTAATTTTACTGAGGTTGTCCTCAAGCTTTCTCATTGTTTGTAAAACATCTACATGCCAATCAGTATCTCTGTGTGTAGAGGCTGCTTTTGCTAATTCAGCATAAGACAGTTTTAAAAGTGGATTAATACCTTCTGTGAAGATTTCTGTAAGACCCAAAGATCTGGTTTCAAGTAACACATTGCTGGTTTCTTCTGTCATGTCCCTTCAGTGAACAAAGTAGCAAAGTTCAACAAGAAAAGAACACTGTCAGGGTAAGGTATCACCTCCCATAAAGCACAAATCCAAAATAAGAAGAGGATGATACTCCACAACAAACGAAGCAAAACCAGATGAATGAAAAGACAAGTCCTTTATTCGAATAAGTAAGCGCTTTCACGTTGCTTGGAACGCTTCATCAGACTTCAACAAACCATAAAATTTAAATCAACTTATATATAAGTAAAACACCAATGAAAAACACATTTGCAAGTCACATGTGAGTTACAAAAAAACATAATTTCCTTTCCATAAAAAATATATAAATATATCATAAAGATCTCATATTAATAAATGAATGGTAAAAATAAAATGTTAAAACATACTGAAACACATATTGCATAGTCAGACTTATGTTTAATGTTTATCTAATAAAAATGGTCTCAATGAAAAATTATCATTGAGACCATGACCTTTATTCGCAGATAGCTTAATAATCCATTTTGCCTCAGCTTTTTCTATCTTATTGCCAACATTACTGACTGACTATGCAATATGTGTTTTAGTATGTTTTAACATTTTATTTTTACCATTCATTTATTAATATGAGATCTTTATGATATATTTATATATTTTTTATGGAAAGGAAATGATGTTTTGTAACTCACATGTGACTTTAAATGTGTTTTCATTGGTGTTTACTTATATAGTTGATTTAAATTTTATGGTTTGTTGAAGTCTGATGAAGCGTTCAAGCAACGTGGCGCTACTTCGAATAACGGACTTGTCTTTTCATTCATCTGGTTTTGCTTCGTTTGTTGTGGAGTATCATCCTCTTCTTATTTTGGATTTGTGCTTTTTTTGGGAGGTGATACCTTACCCTGACAGTGTTCTTTTCTTGTTGAACTTTGCTACTTTATTCACTGAAGGGACATGACAGAAGAAACCAGCAATGTGTTACTTGAAACCAGATCTTTGGGTCTTACAGAAATCTTCACAGAAGGTATTAATCCACTTTTAAAACTGTCTTATGCTGAATTAGCAAAAGCAGCCTCTACACACAGATATACTGATTGGCATGTAGATGTTTTACAAACAATGAGAAATCTTGAGGACAACCTCAGTAAAATTAAGAATGCCCAGTGGCAAAAAAGACATATGGAGGCATGCATTAATTTTAAAGTTGTCCCCAGAGGTCTTCGTTGTTAAAATGCCTACTTTGGCTCTGCCTATCGAACTTTGTCTAAGTGGCAACTTAATTTAGATACGAGCTATGCCTACATGAGACTACTTATTGAACAATATACTTTAATAGAGTTGGAACTTCAGCAAGAAGCTATAGCTTTAGAAGAAAACTGACTGCAGCCCTTACCAACACACAGAAAGAAGATTTTCTTTCTGATATAGCGTTACAATGCAAGCGCAGATAATAAGTTATTATTGGCAAAAGAAGAAATTAGAAAGAGACTGTATGGATTTCTCAAGGGGGAAGTCTTCTCCTGGCGAGAGAATCCACCAGGACAACATATGCTGCGATGCGTCTAACATTGAAATGCCTTTCTCTGGCGCACTTTATCTGCTCCTACTCTTCCATGCCTGCTTCCTCTTCTGGTAGAAGCGGCAGTCAGTGAGCAACGCTCAGTGTGAATACAGTGAACTCTGATGTTTTAAATACAACCACCATGTCAGCACCTGTAGTGAGAAGAAAAACTCCTATGTCAGCAAGTGGAACTGTTTCAGCTGAATCTAATGACACTTCTCTTTGTTTTCCACTCCCTCGACAGGAGATGAGGCAATTGGAGTCCACAAACAACCAGGAAAAGGAAGATATCAGGAGGCCAGTTAGAACTTCAGAAAAAAACTTTCAAAACTGTAACCAGGACTTGATTATTAATCTTTCCAGTCACATGCTTATGGACAATGAAAGAAAGATTTTGAACAAAGGTCTGTCCTTCATTCCTCTCAGGGACTGATGTAAGTGATTTAATTGTTGATATAAAATGTTTTGTTAGAAATATTGCACTTGGTTTACAGTTTGGCAACAATGTTTTTAATACTGATGTTATGTCTTTTAAAAAACCTTCTACTTATATGCCTGCTATACATCCCTTATTGGAAAGTTTTGAAAGAGCTTGCAGTGATGATTTGTTGAAGTTTTTTGAATCTGACAATATAAAACTTGATTTTTACAATATCACCAAGGAAGAGAAGTTAGCCCTTCATGATTTAAAGAACAATACTAGTATAGTCATTCGACAAGCTGATAAAGGGGGAGCTACAGTACTTCTAGATACCGGCTACTACCATGATACTATGTTAGAAATGTTCTCAGACACTACTACTTATAAGAGACTGAGCATGTCAGATCTAGACAAGTTAATAAAAACAGTACATGCAGATTTATATGACATGTTGATGTGTGGGATTATTGATGAAGAACTTTACAAATATTTTTGATAGAGAAACCTGTGATACCAGTAATTAGAGGTTTACCTAAGGTACACAAGACCACACATAATCCTCTGCTTAGACCAATAGTATCTGGCAGAGGCTGGTTAACTGAGACAATATCTATTTTTCTAGAAAAAAACTTGAGACCAGTCGTGGAATCTACTAGATCTATATTACGTGATACGAAACAGTTCTTAGAAACACTAGCACCTTTCAATGAGAACAATATTCTAGAAACTACAGATTATATGGTAACACTAGACGTTGTTTCTCTTTTCACCTGCATACCCAGTGATGTAGGGATAGATTTCTTAAGGTTATATTTGTTAAACAAAGGACTTAGCAACAATCAAGTTATTAAACTCACAATGCTGTTAGAAATGGTTCTTTGTCACAATGTTTTACCTTTAAAATGAATACTTCCTTCAAATTAAAGGAGTAGCTATGGGCACATCTTGTGCAAACTCTTATGCTAACCTTGTGTTAGCATACTGGGAGAAATGTATGTTTTAGAACATTTGGCTTACTCCACTTCTATAAGATATTACAAACGTTTTGTTGATGATCTTTTTAATTTGGGAGGCACACTAGAGCTCCTAAAAGAGTTTGTTCTATATATCAATGGAACTACCACATTTCTTAGGTTGACTGAAATGTATTCACAAAATACAATTGATTTTTAGATGTGACACTGAGGAAAAAGACAATACTCTAGAAACAGAAGTATTTAGGAAGGTATGTAGGAAGAATGCTATTCTTCACAGAAGTAGCATGCACCCCCATATACACAGAAACATTGTGAGTAATCAAGTGAAACGTTTTTCTAATATAACTAGTGATGATTTGGTTTTCTGATGCATTAAAACTATAGAAAGTGATTTTAGGCATAGAGGCTATTGCAATAGAGATATGCGTTCATTGGACACTTTTGAACGTACACATCTAGGCGTCCTTTTATTAAAAACAAGGCAGCATAGATGAGAGACCTATAGTGAGGAATAATGATAAGAGGAGACTAGTGATACCCTTTACTAATAATAATACTTCTATTGTCAACATTATTAAGAGACATTGGAACATTTTACAGTTAGATGATGGTATAAAAGACTTAGTGGGTGAAAACATCCTTTAGCTATAAGAACACTAAATCTTTAAACAGTATGCTTTGTTATGAGAGAGTGCCTAAAAATAAGATCTCCTCTGAGAGAAAGGGTACATTTGCATGTCGCTCTTGCAACCAGTGTATATATATAATGAAATCTAATGTCTTTATACATCCAGATACTGGTGTTAAATATGAGTTTAATGAATACGCTGATTGTAAGTCAAGAAATGTGATTTATCTAGCATCCTGCATAAAATGTTATTGTTTCTATATAGGAAAGACTAATAGAACCTTAAGAGAAAGGATACGAGAGCATTTGTATGCTATACATAGAGAGAATGAAGGGAATGCCCTAGCCAAGCATGTACTACAAAATGACACCACACATGCCTTTAGATTTTTAGTAATAGGACAGTTAACAGAGACTGAAAGACTTGGTAATATTGGCAATAAGACAGAAAAGCTGAGGCAAAATGGATTATTAAGCTATCTGCGAATAAGGTCATGGTCTCAATGATAAATTTTCATTGAGACCATTTTATTAGATAAACCTTTGAAACATTAAACATAAGTCTGACTATGCAATATGTGTTTTAGTATGTTTTAACATTTTATTTTTACCATTCATTTATTAATATGAGATCTTTATGATATATTTATATATTTTTTATGGAAAGGAAATGATGTTTTTTTGTAACTCACATGTGACTTGCAAATGTGTTTTTCATTGGTGTTTTACTTATATATAAGTTGATTTAAATTTTATGGTTTGTTGAAGTCTGATGAAGCGTTCCAAGCAACGTGAAAGCGCTTACTTATTCGAATAAAGGACTTGTCTTTTCATTCATCTGGTTTTGCTTCGTTTGTTGTGGAGTATCATCCTCTTCTTATTTTGGATTTCTGCTTTTTTTGGGAGGTGATACCTTACCCTGACAGTGTTCTTTTCTTGTTGAACTTTACTCATCATGTGTCTACAGTGGTGAGGAAATCATTCTATGTTGCACAACTTATAAACAAAGGTATGGCATCTAAGTCCAAGGAAGTCATTATTCCACTATATTAGGCATTCATCAGTCCTATCATTGAGTACAATGCCCCCTTTAGTATCTACCTAACCAGACATATCCAAGAAGTGGAATGTCCACAGAGGTTCCTCACTAAAAGAATACAGAGCATAAGTAATATGTCCCATACAGACTGCCTCAAGACCCTATCCCTGTATTCTGTCTACTACAGGCTTTTGAGGGGAGATCTATGTCTGGCATAGAGGGCATTGTCAGACCCCACTCTGATAGACCTCCTGCATATCCACAAAACAAACAGTACCAGCATTACACATTCTAAAGACTTAAACCTTGCCTGTGATATAAACAGTACCTGTTGCAGAGATAGGTATGTATCCTAAAGACTACCCTGTCTACGGAACAGGCTCCCTATTAATGTGAAGCAGAGTTTCTCCCTAATCCAATTCAAGTGCAACTTGGACAATTGGATGGGAAACCTGAAATCCATCCCTGGTTTGGCACCTATGTCTCTGGTGCAAACACGTAACCTGTAAATGGTTCATCTCCCAGGCCCAAACTTACACTTATCAAGGGTATCAGAAATTGTCAGAGATTTGGGATGCATGGCTAGGCTTAAAAACGCCATTGTGGTTGTCAGTCTAGTAAACACCTATGAAACTATGAACCTATGGCCCTTCACTGTAAGAACTGTATTTTTCAACAGTTCAAGCTAAAGTATATGGCCGTTGGATTACCAAGTTTGCTGATTCTTGCATATTGTGTGCAATCATTGAGTTCACCAATGGTAATAATAATAATATAGTACAGGAGGAGCTAACACACAGAACTGAATGGTGACAAATGCACATGATCTACAAGTAATTGAAGAAAAGTGTGTTTATAATGTTGCCCATCTGAAAAGTTGAGTTCCATGTTAATCACAGCATTGACAACAGTTTGGCTATGCAGAAACCCAGTGATGCAAGCACTGAAATACATTTACAGAGCAATCTGAACTTTAACCACTAAGTGTCCACACTGCTATTCAAAGCATATGTTGTGTACATCATAAGTATAAGTCATGCCATCATACTGACATCTTAGGATTGTATGACAGCACTGTAGTCAAACTACATTACAGCACTAATAGATTATAATGCTATTTTTATATGTACCTCACCAGACACATGTAGCAGCTGGAGAAACTACGGGACTTTCTCAACAGTATAATACAGGGCCTACACACCATGCCATGATGCATGTGGATTGATTAAAAGCCATGTCATTGTAAACTTTATTGTATAGGATGTTTTGACTTCTGCCTGGCCCCCAGGCCAGTTTCTGACCATGCCCTGCTGGAAGTACTACATATCCAAAAATGTAATATAGCTGATGATATCAGCAGTGTCTGTTGAGGACAAGATAGCAGTGTTCCACATGCTGGTGTAAAAGGCTCTCTCTGTAATGTCAAGTAACAGCCCCCCACACACACACACAGTTGACTGCAATAAGAATAGAACCCCTATCTTTCTAAATACACAGACTACAGAACACAGTACTTTATGCAAGCACTACAGCTGAAGTCTGATTTGAAGTGTTCCAGGCAACACTTTATAGCTGATAACATCAGCAGTATCTGTTGAGGACAAGATAACAGTGTCCCACATGCCTGATGCAAAATGCTCTCTGTAATGTTAAGCAACAGCTCACACACACACTCAGTTGACTGCAGTGAAAATAAAGCCCCTACTTATCTAAGCTCACAGACTACAGAAGACAGTACTTTATGCAAGTGACACAGCTCAAGTCTTAATTGGAGTGTGTCAGACAGCACTTTATAGCTGATGACATCAGCACTGTCTGGTAAGGAGAATGTGGTAATAACAGTGTTAAACATGCTCGTGTAAAAGGTTCTCTGCAATGTCAAGCAAGATCACAAACACACACACCCTCCAATGAGAATAAAACCCCTACCTAAGTACACAGACTACAGAACACAGTACTTTATCCAAGCATCACAGCTCATGTCTGACTTGAAGTGTGTCAGAAAACACTTTATAGCTGATGACATCAGCAGTGTCTGTTGATGACAAGATAACAGTGCCCCACATGCCTGGTGTAAAATGCTCTCTGTAATATCAAACTACAGCTGACACATATATCAAGTTGACCACAGTGAGAATAAAACTCTTACTTATATAAGTGCACAGACTACAGAACACTCTATTTAATGCAAGTTCTACAGCTCAAGTCTGTTTTATAAAGGAGTGCAGGTGAACTTATAATAGATGACATCAGCAGGCCATGTGGGAGACAAGAGGTTGGGAGGCCTGTATGAAGTGAATGTGAAGGCATCCGCAACCATCGAAATACTGTCATTGCACTGCAATGGAGAAGTAACTGTAGGATACACACATCTGCAATGCTGTCTAGACACACTCACACACCCACTCGACTGCACTGAGAACAAAGCCTCTACCTCTCTAACTACACAGATTATAGACCACAGTACTTAACACAAGCACAACAGCTCAAGTCTGATTTATACAGGAGTGCAGGTGAACTTTTAGTAGATGGCATCAGCAGGCCATGTGGGGTTCAACAGGTTGTGAGCTTTGCATAGGTGCATAGCTTTATAGGCTCATACGAGGTTACTAGCCTAATAGTACTAGAGTGTGTAGAAATATAGATGTGTAAAACCACAAGTACCCTTAGTGAGCATAGTTGGATGGTTATTTCAAACAAAATTGTATTTGTGACCTGTCTCTGTCCTTGAGGGACATAAGTGTCATCTCAAAGGTAATTGTACAATGACCTGACCAGTAGTCAAGTTTGCGATTGAACAGGATCACTGAGTAGCACTGCTTCACATGAAGTGGGAGCATATTACAGCCTCTGGAATAGCACCTATATCCATCACAGACAGGCCCAGCTGTTAATGCTAACAAAATTGTTCTGTTAGCAAAACCATCTAAATATGCTTAATAAGTGTATTTGTGTTTTTACACAGCTAGGTTTCTATTGCCTCATGTATAGTGATAAACATGTATTCCTAAAACTTACCAATTCAATATGTGAGAGATGCATGCATACAATGACTCTAGAAGAAATTCTTACTTTCTCTCTCTTAGGTAACAACAAACCGGATATCAAATAGGTTGCCAGCACACATACATATTTCAACTCCTCAATAAACCAAGTGCACAACAAATAAACCCACATACACAGAGGTACTCATTAGAAGCTTACCAAAGGAGTAGAGGCCTCATAAATGCAAGACTTCTGCACACATGACAGTCCCAACAGAACCCACGATACATAAAAAACAACCATATTAGTATCTTACCGTTTAAGCCCTTATGGCAAAACACCTCAAAATCAATGTCTTGGTTATAGGCGAATCCATAGTGAGACAGACAGATGTCCTCCTCACCAGGTTTTACAAAGAGTACATCATGGTCAGCTGCCTGTCATGTACCAGGATCTTGCAAAGTTACATACACACTCAAGTCTTTCAAGAAAAAAATCACAGTTACACCTCTGTTGTACTCCGTGTTGGAGTAAATGACTTGAGACATACCTCACTGGACTGTATGAAGAGAGATATGAATGGCTTCTCAGATTATGTGCACCAGATAGGTATGTTCTTAGCCTTAAGCAGCATTCTACCTTCACCCAGGATGATGCCTCAGTACAAATAAATGAATTATTAACTTCAACAATTGACTTGGCTACTGGTGTCACTCTAGGGGGAATTCAGAAGTTGTTAAGTTGGATGACATGGTTGACAGACCACACTGCTTTGCCAGGGATGGTCTTCATCTGTCACCTCTTGCATTTTGGTTACTGGCCAAGGTACTTGGCTTGCTCATAGTGACTTTTATTCAATGTCTTAAGAACAAAGTTTCTGACATAAAAACATCCTCAAAAGACAAACTCTTTTCAACCAGAATCTCAGTACTGGCTTTGTCCCAACAGAGGTGAACACAGCAACGGTAATACCCTTGCACAGAGGGGTCCCTCAGCTGACCCAGGGAGTTATGCACCCATAAGCCTGACCAGCCTTGTCTTTAAGGCCATGGAAAGAATCATATTGGACCTTATCAAAAAGGACATTGCTGACCTTCAGACTCTTTACCTGACCCAGTTTGTCTTCATCAAGGGCAGAGTATGCCTGCTACACCTAGTGGAATACTTTGAGAGTGTAAACAAAGTCCTGGATGAAGGCAAATCAGTTCATACTGCCTGTCTTGACTTGGCCAATGGCTTTGATGCAATCCTCCACTGAAGCATCATTGTGAAGCTCACCCACCTGGGGATTAACCCATACATCATTGGATGGGTGGCCAACTGGCTCACCAACAGAACACATACAGTCATAGGTGGGGATTCCACCTCTACCAGACAACCTATTACCAGTGATGTCCCAGGAGGGTCTGTGCTGGGCACCTTAATGTTTGGAATGTATTTCTCAGAAAGTCAGGCTAAAAAAGATGTCTTGTGGCTCAACAAGTTTACTGATGACTGCAAACTGGGCACAATCATTGAATCCCCAAACAATGTCAACATACTACAAAATGTGCTTACATAGATTAATTATTGTTGCTAAAGCCACAGACTTAAAGTTAACCCAAAATAATTTACTATTATCCCTTTCAGCAAAGGAGAAGCTGCTGTAAATTACAATATTAATAATACCCCCTATGTTCTAACCCAATGGTGAGAGATTTGGAAATGCCGGTTGATGCCAACCTCACATGTGATCATCATGTGTCCACAGTGGTGACGAAGGTCCTTGATGTTGCACACCTCATACATGAGGGCATAGCATCCAAGACTATGGATGTTATAATTCCACTGTACTCACCTCTGATCAGACCAATAATAGAGTACAATGCTCCCTTTTCCATGTACCTCTCCAGACACCTGCAGCAGCTGGAGAGACCTCAGAAGTTTCTCACTAAGAAAATCTAGGGAGTTCCAACACATTACTTATATGGATAGACTGAAGGCCTTGTCACTGTACTCTGTATCATATAGACTGCTGAGAGGCAACTTGTGCCTGGCCTAAAGAGCAGTCTCAAACCCTGCCTTAATGGAAATGTTGCAGCTCTGCAAATCACATGGGATAACTCTATGGACCTTAACCTAGCCTGCAACATCAAAACAACTAGCTGAAGAGACAGACATATCTCCCAGAGATTGCCACTCCTATGGGCCAAATTTTCAATTAAAGTTAAACTGAGATACTTAATGATCCTATTTAAGAGTAACTGGGACAACTGGATGGGAAACTGTAGATTTACCCCAGGGGTTTCACCTATGTCACTCTTAGATTGGGTCAACCAGTGCTGATCATAAATTCAAAAATTTAGACTACATATCTTGGTCTATAAAGGGGTAGGATTGACAAGGCCCTCGTGCTATTAGCCTAGTATATATGAACCTATGAAGCTATGAACTTATGCAGGCCTGCCGACATCTTGTCTCACACATGAACTATAAGTTTAGCTGTAGTCTTGCAAAGGCCAGACTTGTGCCATGGTACTTGTGTTATGTACATAGTCACGTGTGTGTGTGTGTGTGTGTGTGTGTGTGTGTGTGTGTGTGTGTGTGTGTGTGTGTGTGTGTGTGTGTGTGTGTGTGTGTGTGTGTGTCGGTGTTTGCATTTGTGCCCTTGCTTGACATTACACAGAGTCTTTTACAGCAGCATGTGGTGCACTGTTATTATCATATTCTCAAAGAACATTGCTGACATCAGCTATATCAGATGTTTGGATATGCACTCATCCCACCAGGGCATGCTCAGACACTGGCCTTGAGGCCAGGCAGATGTCATTTCATCCTATGCCAGACAGATTGCAGTGACATGGCTTTAACTCTATCCACATATATCATGGCATGGTGTGCAGGCCCTGTGTTATCTTTCTGAGAAAGCCCTGTGGTCTCTTCAGCTGCTGCATGGTTATATAGGGGTACATGCAGGACAGAGCATGATGAGGTTTGACAACAGTACTGTCATACAATCCTAAGATCTGAATATGATGGTGTGACTTATAATGTGCACCATACGTTTGTCCTGGAAGTCCATTAAAGAGAGAATTTGGGAACTAATCATACACATTGCAGTTTGTCACCTCAACACCCTTATAAGAGCATTCACTATAACATTGTAAAATGTTGATGTTATCAACTGTCTAACTTTCCAAAGCCAGTATACATAAGTCAAAGGTACAATGACCAGTTCAACAACACAAATGCGGATATACTAAGCACTAAGTTAGCTATGCATCCAGAGAATCAGACACAGCTTTTGCATCCCTGAATCCAAAAGATAGAAAATGGGGATATGGCACAGTTATAATCACTTGCACAAGGTGTTGTGCTTGTGGCGGGGGTGGGGTCTAGGCTGACACAGAAGGTCAGTGAATGTGTGTGAGTAGGAAGGAGAAGAAGGCAGACATTGGGATAAAACAACAAATGGTCAGTGAGGTAAAATGAGTAACTGTTGTCTATGTGTGGGTCTGTAGGGGTTCTCCAGGTAAAATTGGTGTGTGAGTGTCTGCATGAATACAGTCATACTCTTTGGTAGATCTAAGTCTTGTTCTATCAGACAGGTGTGAGCCATGCATGGTAGAGGTGGCAGTTCATTGTTGTTGTCCCTGACCATGAGAACTGTCTCTGCCTGCATTTGCAATGGCATTACTACGCCCACGGTGAAATGCAGTGCTGCCACCTGAGCATGACTGATGTCTGTTGGATAAGCTCCCTTCACAGGGATGCCCAGGAACATGACCCCATGGCCTGCCATGTCTGAGTATGGACAGCAGACTCAATGATGGAGCAGTGCAACTACTGCCAATATGGGACTCTGATTGGTCATGGCCACATTGTCTGACAGCAGATGATGTGTCTGACCTACACTCATGCAGATGACTTTCCCCTCCCACCAGATATTCCATCACAGACACTGCCCTCTCCATAGCAGACACCCTTTGGTCCATCATAGACACCCCTCATTCCCAAAGCACCATGTTACCAAAGTTCATCAACTATGACTTGATTTTCAGCATCAGTGAAGTGGGGTCTCTGTGGATTGACATGCCTGTGTGGCATATTTGTAGGTGTCCTAAAAGATAACAGACGTACAATACACATAAGTATCACATAACTACAAAAATAACTGTTTCCAGATAAAACAGAAAAGGTAGCTAGTCAGTATTACCCACAGGAGAAACATAAAACAGTCTACAGATGTGAAATACTAACAACAGGCAGGATGCAATACAAGGAGAGTAACAAGAGAAACATATCCTTTAATGTACCATAACACTAAATCATCCCCCTCAAAAAAACAGTGCAGTCTTGTTTGTGACATAACAGTAACTCATCCTTGCCCCCCAAAAGAAGAACAGACAAATTACCCATTTTGCTAACAAAACTTCTTTTAAATGTTAAAAATGCTATCAAAGGACTTGTCCCTGACACATTTGTACATATTTATCAGACAGCATTCCGTTTTCATGTATTGTCAATCATGTGTACCTCTGAAAGGGCTTGACAGACAGGCCCATGCCATCATTAGACTTCTAACTAGTTCATACAGATAAAAGTGGAAATGCTTTTGATTCACACTATTCTTAAATACATCCCCGCATATGCAGTATATTGGTAACAAAATGGTAGCATACCTTCTGAAGTTCAGTACTCCTCTGTACAGATATTTGTCCATTTTTAGTCTCATATTTTTGGTCTGTTCCTCATAAAATCTGTGGGTTTCTGGCAAATCTGGGATGATCTAAGGACTGAAGTCACTAAATAATGGCATACATTTGAGTTTCAGACTTCAAATCCTTCAGAAAATGTATATTAAAACAAACCATATTACTCTAGCAACTTTCTGATTTTCTAAAAACTGAACTTAAAATATGTCCCTATTCTTTGGTCTTTATACCCCCATTTTGTTTGGTTTTGACCTGATTTCTTACATTAAGACGTTGAGAGGTATGCAGATGTATCCTGAAGAAAAAGCATATTTTGCAGTCTTCCAAACATATACAACTCTCCTCACCATCAGTTTGGCTACCTACATGTGTGCCTTTTTATAATGGTGTAGATTATTAATGGATTGCATCTATCTTTGTATGTGTTTCATACATGCAGAATTACGGCTGAACTGTATGCAATCAACCAATCCAGCACCATGCATGGTGGAGCTATTCAACAAACTATAAAGCATACATGTAGACTCCATGTTGTTTTTTCCTATAGATGTCAACATTTTTGGAGTAAAGACATTGTAAGTGTACACAGACAGAATGTTAGGAGCTGCTGAGAAGAGTTTTCAGGCCACATTTAACTTATCACAACTTACATGAAGTGGAAATTGTGGAGCACTACAGGGTGGACATGGACACACTACAGGAACTCTGTGACCACTGCCGCCTTCAACTCAGAGCCAGAGACAACCAAGGGGAACCCATCCTAGTGGAAACTAAGGTATGTGTACCCCTTAGAATATTAGCTACAGGTACCTTTCAGAGACATGCAGGGGACATGCTGGGAGTGTCACAGGCATCAGCATCCTGGATCCTCCTCCATTTCCTGGATGCTATGCTCCAACATTCCAGTGAGCACATATATTTTCTCATAGTTCTGAGGAAAGGGCCAGAAATATGCTACCAGGTAGCACACTATCCTGCAGTACTGAGTGCCATAGATTGCACTTATGTTGAAATGAAGGCATCACCTGGGGAGCAGGGTATGCTCTACATTAACAGAAAGGGCTACCACTCTATCAATTGCCAAGTCATGTGTAATGCCAAGGGAGTCATCTTGGATGTGTGTGTTGGCAACCCTGGCAGTTACCACGGCTCACATATCTGGCACACATCTCAACTGTATCAGATGTGCGCTAGGGTACAATATCCCCGAGGCTCATCTACTGGGGGATGCAGGCTTTGCTCTGGAACTGTGGCTGCTAATGACATACATCAGAAATGCACATACACCCATTGAAGAACACCATAATGTGGCATATTCTCAAATGTTTGGGCTGCTGTCACGGTTCCAGTGTCTAAATGCATCTGTGGAGCCCTGCAGTACACTCCATGGATATGTACAGAAATCTTCACAGTATGTTCCATGCTACACAACATAATACTGTGGAAACAGCAGCAGCAGGATCAACAAGGGGAAGGTGCACATATCACACTACCAATGCCAAGGACACCACAGCCACAGGCAGATGAGGAGTCAGAGGAGGAACCACCAGCTGCTGTGGGTGAAGGCAGACATAAGCATGCTCAGTACGTCCTTGCATTGGCTAAGAGACAATGCATAGCACACTCACTCACCAACTAGCAGCCTAAAACCTTCCTCCTACTCACATACAAATAGTAACATCAATGCAAGGCAACTACCACAACCTTTACCTCCCCATGAATTGGCCATGTACTGCTTGCATCAGACAGAGTCAGCCCTGGACTATCACTGTGGCAATTGTTGCATTGGCAAGGTATGTCATTAACTTGGAGTGTATTGTTTAATAACATTACGGCATATACTTGTATTTCATCAGTAAGCAAGCAAAAGGTGAGAGATTTGTGCCAACATTTCTGGGACATGTGACAGCAGATACGTTTTGACTTATATGTGTCTATTAGTAAGTGATAGGCCTCAGGCATCAAAGATTCACACAGTCATACCTCTCAAAAGTGCTGATGATGCCCTCAGTTTAGCACCATATGTTTTTACTGGAAAATCATTGACAAGAGAATTTAGAAAGCAATGATAAACATTGCAGTTTCTGATTTCACAACCCTCACAAGATCAAACAACAGACAAGATATAAAACAATGAGAGTAACAAGAGCAATATATCCTCATCTGTGCCATAACAGCAACTCACCTTTTCACGTTTTCCATTTGGTTCCTGGTCTTCTGTTATTCGCACTGCACAAGATATTTGGATTTTGTTATCTGTACTCCACTCCAGAAGCACAGTCTAAGCTTGTCTGTGCCATCCAACCTACCCTTCAGTTGTAGGCAAATGTATATCATATTATTGTCAGTTACTATCCTCACACATTTTAAGGCCAATGATATAGCATGGCTTACATACTGCATGCCTCAGAATGCTGGTCAGATAACTGATGAATGACCATGAAACACAGAAAGGTAAGGCAGAGCTATATGTTTGCAAGCAATAATGATAACAGGTTGTGTGATCACTAAGTGCACTATGTCCAAATATAATAATAAATGTGAAAATAATTTATGGTTTGATATCAGTGTACAGTCTGTTGTAGTTGGTTGTATGATGAATGACTTCAGTTCTTTACTGCAAAGCTGTTTGTGTGGCAAAGAGGGATAAGGCACCCATCCTGTTTTCTGAAGATGTATTGGAGTGAGAGTTGAAATCCAGACCTATGTTGATATATTTCATGTGTACTAACATTTTCTACTGTGTATGTCATAGAGTGCTTTTCTTCATTTTAATTATTTCTTTATTTTATTTTTTCTTTTCTTTTCTTTTATACTAAATAATACTAAAACCTGACAGAGAAAACACACTTTGCCAACAAATGAAGAGGAGGTTGGATGTTAATGAAACAGAACTTGTGAACTGTCAACTGTGCACTGCTTACTTTGATTTCCAATCTTGACAGACCTACATGTAACACTTTATAAGTGTAACTTGACACACCCACCTGATGTAAGCATTCACAGTTGCCATCCAGTAAACACAGTGAGGAAGTGCCTGCACTATGTTTACAACCCTACATGGATTCACTTTTTTGGGATTCAGCAATTCTAATGAGTTCAGCCCTCATTTGCATCTTCATCATGCTGACAGCCCTGAAACTACACTGTTGGCAACCGTGTAGCTAGGGAAACTGAAGGGGAGCCTAATGTTGAACACAGAAGTGAGGATATTACTTTGATATATATCTACACAGAGGAGTACTGTTTTTTAGATGGACATGCCTGCATTTTTGTCAGCAACATATTGCAAATGCAGACATATAACTATGAATAGTCTGTTATATGTTTTTTATATTTATTTTGATTAACTCAGACCTTTAGCTGTCTGCATCACACCTCTCAACTGTATAGATTTTCATTCACTGTCCAGATTCTTGTTTCATATTTTTGGTCTGTTTTTATAAAACTATGATTTTCTGGCAAAACATCACCGAGTCATTAAAGATTAAAGTCAGAAAATAATGGCAGACATTTGAGTTTCAGACTTCATACCCTTCAGAAAATTCATACTAACACAAAACAATTTTATCAACTTTTTAAGTTTGTAAGAGCAAATACTTATAAATTGTCCCTATATTTGGCCTGTTTCCCTCTCATTTATAGCTATGTCTAGATTTATTGCCTTAAGAGGTAGACAGGTATAGTCTGCAATATGTATTGCTCATTGGGGGGGAGCAAATGTTCAATTCCATGAATGTTCACATCTAAAAAGTATTTCCCCAGGGAAAGGAACACTTTACCAACACTACACTGGAATACACACCACAGTATGTAAAACCCTCCCAAATGAGGGGATCCAAGATCACACTGCAGACAAGTTTGTGCTGTTGGCCAACAGCTTCCTTTCCCTACTTAAAGTTTTTCATGGATGTGAACATTTGTGAAACTGAACATTCTGTGGATTCGGATTGATGAAGAAAGGTTCATGGAAGTGAACTTTTGACAAATTGGTATAGACCCAAACTAGTTTTCCATGTGTATGTTATCCTCTTAGTGTGTATTATTTTGTTTATCTTCTGTGTGATTGTCAGTTTTGCCACTACTCAACTGAAAATCTTGATAATGAGTGGATTCTTAATAGTGTTAAACATTAAAATTTGCACGTTATGCACACTATCTTTCTTTCAATATTATTTTCTTTTATTGTAAGTATTGCCATTAATCAAATTAAATACATGCCTACAGAAAGCCTCTTAATACTGGATTACATTGTAAACAGACATAATCATCAACCTCCTGTAATCTGTAGATAAATACATTTTTTCTTTCTTCTTTCTCTGTTTTTTTTTTCTTTGTAAGTTTGCTCTGAAGTTAAGCATTGACATCAACATCAGTTGTTTACAGACGTGAACATCTGAACCTTCAACAAACTGATATAGATCCAACTAGTTTACATAAGTATTCTGCCATCAGCGCTAACACTGTTGGCACCTCACCGTTAGCACTGCAGAAATGATGATTGCTATTTCTGAGGACATAAGTTCATGTGTATGACATAATGAATAATTTGATGTACAGTATCTTAATACAGAACAATAAATAATTTCTAACATACCACAGGTAAAACTGGAGACATATTGCATAACAAAAAAAGTGGTACATTCCATTCCTGTCCAAGGTATGAGCTCATGTAAATGTAAGTTTACTCCTATTTTAGAAGGACAGTGCTAACACACCAAGCATGTAACACAGACAACCACATTTTTGTGAGGTGTTGCATGGTTAATTGATATGCCTCATCACCTTAAACCTTTGAGTTTAGACCTAACCTCTGTTAGTTGATTTTTGGGAAGTATGCTCACCATCCTGTGAAAACATGGGTTTTAGAATATGGTGCTCACTGGTGGACATTTCATGTTAGGGGTAGCTTGTGCCCCAGAGACAATGAGGTAATCAGAAGAGGTTGATTCATGAGTCGAGATGCAAAAAAAAAAAAAAAATCCATACTCACCATGCCCATATATAGGAGGTAACATTCAAACCTAGATCACCTAGCCTGAAGGCAGAAAAGAATGCCCCTACATATAAGAGTAGGGGTGAACCACCTTGTAACATGCATAAGACTATATTCAGGATTATAGCACATCATGTACATGCTGCTATGAATGTAGGTACAGCCATAGCCCATAACTATACCTCCCAAACATCATAGCTCAAGTATCTGGAACAAACACACAAAAAAATTAGTCAAAGGCCAAAATCAAAGATAATCATTAAACACAACTATGAGTCTTTAAAAAGTAAATATTAAAAGAGGTTTTGCATCAAAATGTATTTCCTATATCTCGCCCATCCATTCAGGATAAAATAGATGAGTCCTTGAGGGTCCCAATCAGTCGGTTCTTCACCAAAGTATACCTTTCTTCGCCATTTTATCCAGCTGAGCTTTAACTTTATTCTGCATAGCTATTGGAACTTTTTTTGCTGGTCTGACAACTGGACTGCCCTCTGAGTCTAATATCATAGAATACACAACTGGGATGTTTGCCTGACTTGTCATTGAAAACATCAGCATATACTGAGAAAATGGCTTCAGTAAAATTGGAACTAGGATATGTGCTTATATGATGAACTTCTTTGGTAAAAGAAAACAAATTCTTTCTCAAACACTTTGTGAGATCCAATAATGATTGCACAGGTCTTCTGAGTGCATAATAATGTGTAACCATTCCTAGCCAAATAATATGAAAGCACTACTGAGCCTTCAGTTTGAATTTCATCTCCATAAGCAACAAGTTTCGCACAACTAGCCACATTGAGTTGTTCATTAGTTCTCACCTTAGCTAATGTGTCTGTTGACATAACATTCCACTTTCAGCTAGTGTCTGCTTTAAGATCAGTGGATTTACCATTGATCTGGACTGTACAAAACACTTCATTCTTTGCCAACAAATTTACTGCATCAACCTGTTCACCAATTACTGATACACCATCTATGTAGAAAGTAGAATTGGGGGGGGGGCAGAGCCTGAATGGCTAATTGAAAGCAGCAGTATTTTAGAGCTCCATATAACTAGTTAAATAAGACAGGAAAATATATTCTTTTTTTTTTCTTCAAAGTATAAAATCTTATAGATAGAGGACTAATTTATATAATTAGAAACTTTGGTGAGGTTTTACAAATAATTTCCTGTCAAAAAGCTTGGAGATATATTCACTTGTTAAAATGAGCAACTCAAAGAGTTCTCACCAGGATGCTGCCTTAAAGAAGGCACTACAACAGATGGCATCTACCCTGCAGGAGTTGTCTTTGAAGATGGATGATTTTAAAGAGAACCTGGAAAATCTTAAAACAAGCAGTCAAAAACAGGCTGACACCCTCAAGGAAATGCTACAACAACACCAGACAAGGATAACAGGACATAGAGGTTTCTCTAAATGACTTAGAAAGCAGACTTAAGGAAGAGGAAACACAGAAAGAACTGCTTCTTAAACAAAACACTTGGTTGGTTAATAAAGTAGATGACTTGGAAAATAGGGAGAGGAGAAATAACATCAGGATTTTTGGATTACCTGAAAACACAGAAGGTGAGGATATTATTTACTTTTTATCAAGCTGGATCCCTGACTTTTTAAATTTAAAAGAAGGACTTTCCTTTGGCATTGAAAGGGCACACAGAGCTCTTGGGAAACCTGCCACTTACTCAAACTCACCTCCTAGGTCAATAATTATCAAATTTCTTTCATAATTGGACAAGGAACTGATTTTAAGATCTGCTTGGAGGAAGGCACCTCTAAAATATAAACATAGCCTGATAAGATTTGATAAAGACTATTTATCTAGAATAATGGAACAAAGGAAAAAAGTGTGGCCAATGATAAAGTTTCTGAAACAAAATAACATCAAGGCACAACTTGCATATCCAGCTAAGATAAGAATACTGTATGCCAACGAGATGAGGACTTTTATTGACTTAGAGGAAGCCTCTTCATTTATTAAAGCAAATAATGTGATTACTGCACCAGAAGATATGGATTGGATGTCACCTTCTCTCAAGAGAACAAAAGAAACAAATGTCTGGACAGATGTCAAAAAGAAGAAGCAAAAGACTGATACTGTTACAGCCAAATTTCTCAAAGCATCTACTATGATATGAATTGTTTTAACATTACTTTAAATGACCAATTTTACAGCTTGGCATTTTAAAACAAAGGTAACTAACTACTGGAATCTTTATCTATATTTTTGAAAATAGATGACACATGAGAGTTTTCACATTACCTCAGGTATGTAAAACAGGGTACTTTTCTTTCACAGAAGGAGGGTTATATAGCACATAAAATATTTATACTGTAAATCAACATACATAGTATATGTGTATTCTCTCTTAATCTTCTCTTTTCTTTCTCTTTCTCTTTTTTCTCATTATTTATTTTAACTGTATCTTGTCTCCCTTTCTAAATTCTCTCCTATTTACTATACTAATATAGTCTGTATATATTTAATAACTCACTATCTATGCATAGATAAATAATAGTCTAAAATAATTTGGTTTTAAGGTAAACTAATTGAAATAGTGAACTTAATTGTTATTACAATATTTATTAGATTAATGACAGTCACTGTTATGCTTATTGGGAATGGGGACATGTTCGTGATTCACTCTGAAATGTTCCATTCATGTATATATGTCCTTTGAATTATTTCCTTTTAGTATTAACAAATACATAAAAAAGGAGGGAAAAATGCACTGTTGGTTCAGATAAGTGAAGCTTTCTTCACATTCTATTTGTGTTGCTATAGCAACAGTAAACAATTGCTGCAGTTTCTAAGGACACTGTGAATCTGAGAAGTGCATTTAGCCTCACAGATAACAAATAGTAAGAAAAAGTAATGTTGTTTATACTTTTAGTTAAAATAGCTTATTGTTAACTTTTTGCTTTATCAGAAAATTTAAAGAGCTAGGAAATATTTCTAATTTGTCTTTATAATGTTTACTAAGATGATGCTAGTCACTGACTTGTTTAATGAATTGCGAGTCATGTACAAGACAGACTACTGAATGTTATTTCTGTTTACCTATGTTTGCTGAATTTCTTTTATTAGTACTGATTTAAAACAAGGGAAAGAAAGGTAAGGGAAATCTCTGTTTTTGTTCAAGGGAGGAGAGGCTCAAGAGTATTCTAACTGCCTTGAGAACTCTCTAAGATGCTCTAAATACTATTTGATTAATACTTACCTAAAGTAAGTTTTGATTACCATATAGGTGCCTTCACATTCATTCTAGACATGATGTGATTACCCATTCTGGAAGTAGGAGGTGCCCTATGCAGGATGGGAATTGTCAGGGTGATCATAGTTCATTCTTAGACTCTGCTTTGTAAATCTATAAATATATAAAAGCATTGCACACTAGAATGTGGGGCACCTCTACTCAGAGTCATGATACCACTGATAAGCCATGTCTTTTCATAAGTGTAAGTTGAAGTTTGTGAGCTGAAGAGTGGGAATATAAAGGAAGACAGTACACCTACAGTAAATTCATATTTCATTGGTAATCACTCATTGTCTCCTGTAGAGTCCTTTTAGTCAAAATATTTTAGCAATAATCTATTTGTTGTTGGATTATTTAGTGCATGCTCCTCTGTTTCATTTAATTTATCCAAAATGACATATCTGACATGTTTGGGATCTCTTAAGGGTAACTAAATATTGGATATTTTCTAAGTCAACATAATAATTGTTTACACTATTAACATTCCATCCTGATATATAAAATACTGTAGAACAATAATAGAATAATATAGAATTGCATAGCTCTTTCAAGAAAATTCTCCATATAATAATTTAACATATAGAGCTCAGTTTATATTGTTGGTTAAAGGTGTGAGTGATAAGCCAATAGATCTATCTTTATCTATTGGATTAGGAATGACTTTCATTCCATGTTTAATGGGAAATTCATATTTACTTGTATTTGATACTTTAGAATTAATGTTTTATAAAAGTACTTTTTTAAAGCCTGACCAGAATGTTACCCTACTTATATTTAAAGAAGAAAGAACATTAAATTACACTCCCAAGTTTACACACATAAAAATAACATCCAATGTTATTAGAGAATATGGTATAACTACTACAATCAAAATAAAAAAATAAGCAAAAAGTTTCTTCCAACAATAACTTGAAATGGATTTAACATTTGTATCATTAAATACTAATGGCTTAAATAATGCAAATAAAAGATTAAACTCACTAAAATATTTAAATCAAAATAAGGCACAAGTGGTATTTCTCCAGGAAATGCATTTTAAGACTAACGATAGCTTTATTCAGAACCCTAAGGACTATACAGTCTTAGCTCAATCCTCCTATAGAACAAAGACAAAAGGAGTATCAATTCTCTGGAAGAAAAACATAATCACTTCAAAAGTTATTTATAAATATGTGTTGTTTTAATGTAAGTGGAGCTTTTCTCCCCGGGCCTCCACTGTAAATGGTCCTCGTCCAGTTGGACCATCCCGGTAAACAAAATTAAAATAAATAAATAAATAAATACAAAGAAGGTCTACTAGCATTTGTTATAATTAAATTTAATACCAGAATATGGACCTTAGCTAATCTATATTGGTTCCCAGGAATTGGAGCAGGAATGGTTAAAAAACACCTAGATTTTATTTCCAACAATTATAAAGGAAATCTTATACTGGGAGGATACTTTATTTGTACCTTAGAAGCTTCTGAAACCACCAAGAAGTCTTTTCGCATAGCAACTATTTCAAAATCCTTAAAAAAATGGATTGATTCATTTCATTTAATAGATACGTTTAAAGTAAAAGATGATAAATCCTTATTATTTTCCCATAAAGACCGTAGATTTGGAACAAAAACCAGAATGGAAAAATTATTCGTAGTTCAAGATTTACAAACAAAAATCCTCAACTTCTTAATAGTTCCATGCCCCTTCTCATATCATGACTATCTGATAATGAAGCTCCAAATAGAGTTTAAACCTTTAATCCTCTCAACTAGAATTCCATCATATATCACAAAAATTAAAGAATCCAGACCCTGGATGTTGTCAGAACTACAATTATTTCTTGAAATTAATAATACAACAGAAATCAGTAGAGTCATGGTTTGGGACTCATTAAAAGCATATTTATTTGGTAAGACCCTTAGCTGGTACAAAAACAAAATTAGAGAATGGGAATCTGAATCATCAGACTTGCAAACCAGACTCTTGACAGCAAAATCTAAAAAAAATCAGAATTGTCCAGAAGTCAAAAAAGAAATAGAGGAATTAAATAAAAAATATAATGGCATTCTAGCGCACAAAACTTGTCTAGCCTTGGAAAAATTAAAAATAAACTTATTAGCCACCTCCCCCAGATATCTACATAACTCATCTACAAGAATTAAAATACAATCTAAAGCAAATAACATTAGTAGTATATATATCATGAAAAGAAAGGGAAAAAATGATCAGATATAGGAGATATCCTTGAAGCATTTCGGTTCCATTATATGGAACACTTCAAAAAAGAAGATTTAGATACCAACCAAATAAACTTAGATACAAACCGTATCAATATAAAAAAAATCCCAAAAACTTAAAACTAGACCTACAAAAACCTATATCCTACAAAGAAATTGTTGACAAGATAAAAAAAGGTAAATCTAACAAAGCTCCAGGGATAGATGGTATAATTACGGAAATTTACAAACTCTTCCCTTCAACGGTAGTCTCCCTTTTTCATAAAACTTTGCTAGAAGTCCAGTCAGAAGCAAAAATACTACCCTCATGGAAATATTCTCTCCTAACACCAATTCTAAAAGATAATAAACCATTAGACCTTTGTACCTCATACAGACCTGTAGCATCACTGAATAATGATTACAAAATATTCATGTCAATCCTAGCTAACAGAATGAAAATCCCACTTTCAAAGACAATTAATAATGATCAAACTGGATTTTTATATAACAGGCACACACATGATAATATTAAAAGGATACTTGCTCTTTTAGATTATGTGAATAAAGAAGATAGAGAAACACTTGTAATCGGATTAGACATAGGAAAAACCTTTGATTCCCTCAACTGGGAATATCTATTTAAAACTTTAGCATTATTTGAATTTCTTCCTCCCTTCATATTATTACTAAAAAACATATATATTAATAACTTAGCCTACATTAAATTAGGTCCTTTCACCTCAGAATCTATCCATATAACAAAAGGTACTAAACAAGGATGCCCCCTTTCTCCTATTTTATTTGCTTTGGCTATAGAAATACCTTCAGAAATAATATGCAATAATCCAGGAATAAAAGGAATAGAAGTCTATGACCAGTACATATCTAAAATAATGCTTTTTGCTGATGATATTTTATTAACCCTATCAAACTTCAGAAAGTCATTAGGAGAGCTAGAAGAAGTAATGGAGAAATTTTATAAGATTTCAGGTCTACACTTTAATAGATCAACATCAATATTTCTATTTTAAATAAGAAAAAAGACCTACAAGTTACAGATAAATCAATCACAGGAAAACAAGAACTTACACTAAATTATTTAGGAATAGTGTTATGCAAAAATATAAACGAGACAATATTAATAAATTATAAAAACATTATTGAAACAATAAAAAATATATATAGAAAAGTGGAACAAAATTATATTAACTTTTGAAGACAGATTGCAATTAATAAAAATGGTCTTATTGCCAAAAATACTATATGTAGCATTACCAAAACAGTTAATTCCTGAAAGATGCATTCTTGAAGAAATAAACTCATGTTTAATACATTTCTTATGATGTTCCAAAAAGAATAGAGTAGCTCTAACTCATCACATTAGACCCTGGAAACAAGGAGGATTGAACTTCACAGAAATAGAAACATATATAAAAGCATCTGTGCTTAAAACTACAATAGACTGGATAAACCCAAATTATTTTGCCAACTGTAAAGAATTAACAATGGCTATATTAATAAATTAATTTAATCTGTTAAAAAATTTAATAGTAGACAAATCAAACAAACCCTGGTACATACTATGCATATGTATACAATATAATATAATAAAACCTTATAAAATAACACTGATTAATCATTACATCAATTCCTTTAGGAAACCTATCAATGCAAGCATAGATCTAAAACTTTGGTTTGACCTTTTAACTCCATTTACCATCACTAAGAACTTTCCTCACAAAATATGGCCCAGACCGCAGAATCCTTTATAAACGTATTCTATGAACACCTCCAGGAATGCATGGATCATGCAATCCCAAATAAAACCAAGACCCAATCCTCCAAAGGCAGACTTCCTGTCTGGTGGACCCCAGCCTTAAACAAACTATACAATAGAAGGAGGAAGCTACTACATGATAGAGCAAAATCCCAAAAAGGGAAGGCATCTCTGATCAGTATTAGCAAAAAACTACGGGCACTCATAAAATCGTCTAAGGCCAGCTTCGAGAGAAAAAATGCACAGGACACTAAGGATAATCACAAGGCTTTCTTTAGTTATGTTAGGAACCTGGGTGGGAATTCCCAGATATGCTCAGAATTAGTCCAAAATGACAAAAAATACACCGAGCCCACAGACATTGCCAACATCCTAGCTGACAGGTTCAGTGCAAACTCCCCCCCACCCACCAAAAGGGCAAATATCTATCCCAACAGAGTGCTGCCCCCCTGACATCTCAGATGCTCAGGTAAGAGCCGCCCTCTCCAAAGCAAAAAACACATCATCAATGGGACCAGATGGTGTCCCAGGCTGCGTCCTACATGAACTCCAAGAAGAGCTAAACCCAAACATAAAACTACTGTTCAATCTTAGCCTTACTACAGGATATGTACCCAAAGAGTGGCGTACAGCAACAGATCCTGGAAACTATTGCCCCATAAGCCTGACTAGCTTGGTCTGCAAAGCTATGGAAAGGATCATCATGGACCTCATAAATAAAGATATTGGGGACCTACAGACACTGGATCCTACCCAGTTTGGCTTTGTTAAGGGCAGATCCTGCCTCTTAAACCTGGTCGATTTCTTTGAAACATTCACCAAGGCCATTGACGAGGGGAAGGTGGTCCACACAGCCTACCTGGACCTCGCAAAAGCCTTCGATACAATACCCCACTCGGGCATTATAGATAAGCTCACCAGCTTAAATATAAACCCCTATGTCACTAGATGGGTTGCAAACTGGCTCAAGGACAGAACCCACATGGTTAGAATTGCTGGAACCATGTCAGACTCCAAACCAGTTACAAGTGGCATCCCACAAGGCTCAGTCCTGGGACCTCTCTTGTTCGGTATATATTTCTCGGTGGTACAATCCAACACAGAAGGACTGTGGCTGACCAAGTTCGCAGATGACTGCAAACTGGGTTCCATAATCAACTCTCCAGCTGACACAAGCATCCTCCAAAAGGGCCTCATAGAAACAGACAACTGGTGCCAGAGCCATGGCCTCAAGCTAAACGCCAAAAAGTGTATAGTCATCCCCTTTGGCAAAAACAAAGTGCCCACAAGTTACCACATAGGTGGTAATCCATTAAGTACAGAAGAAGTCATTAGGGACCTGGGGACCCAAGTTGATAGCAATCTCTCATTTGACAACCACGTGGCCAAAATGGTTAGAAAAAGATTTTATATTGCCCACTTAATCATGAAGGGATTCACATCTAGATCAGGGGAGGTCATCGTGCCTCTTTACTCATCCCTCATCAGGCCCATAATTGAGTACAATGCCCCTTTTGGGATGTACCTTACCAGACACCTGCAGCAACTGGAAAGACCCCAAAAGTACTTCACCAAGAGGATCAAAGTGCTCAAACAGATGCCATATGCTGCCCGGTTAAAGAAACTCCAGCTCTACTCAGTGGCATACCGCCTGCTCAGAGGCGATCTGTGCCTGATGTATAAAGCCATGTCCAACCCAGAATTAATGGACATGTTGCACCTCAGAAAATCCAAATCCCATCGAGCTACGCACTCGAGAGACTTGAACCTCAGCACTGAAATAAGTAGGACATGCTGGAGGGACAGATTCATAACCCAGAGGCTACCTTCACTCTGGAATAAAATCCCAGTCCAGGTTAGGCAGAGTCCCACATTGACTCTCTTCAAGAGGAATCTTGATGAGTGGATGGGAGATCATAGGTTTACTCCGGCTATCACTTCTGTGTCACTGTTAGACAGAGGCACAGTATACTAACCTCAAAAAAGGCATAGCAAAATTAATTTAAAATGGGTGGCGAAAGCCAAACACACTCTGGCTAGGCTTATAAATGCCCTAGGGCAGATAGCCTAGTATGAACCTATGAACCTATGAACCTATATATAGGGAAACAATAACCTCCTAGGAACAAAATGGATTCTTATGCTGGTTTCAATGTGTAAATAAATTAAATGCTTTAGATATACACATGATAAAAACTGCTTACAATATTCCAACATAGGACTGGTTAACCTTACAAAGCATTCTAATGTACACTCAATATTTATGCAGATTAATTAATAATTCCTCATTTAAAGATATTCCAAATCTAAATCTAATAAGTTTTCTGTATGAATTTATATATAATAATTGTGAAAAGAAAATTTCCATTTCAAATTTATATAAAGAGTTAATAACATATAAAACAATTCCCAAACCATCAGAGTGGCAGTTTTTAACAAAAGGTCAGTCATTGCAGTTAACAGAAGAAATTAAAAGTAACATCTTACTATCAGTTAATTACACCTCCAACACAGTACTGGAAAATATTTAACTGCAAATACTTATGTAGAACATTTTTAAAACCAGATAGAATTAAAAAGATCAGTACTACTAAAAATGTTTTTTGCTGGAGATGTGAAAAGTCAAATAAAGCTGACTGGATTCATATTTTTTATGAATGTAATAAAATGAAATCATATTGGAATGGAATCAATCAGTTTTTTACAAGCTTTATTTAATGAATCCTTTACCTTAACTAAAGTATTGATAACACTAAATGTAAATGAAGGTCCCTACCCGAATAAGACAAATATTTATTTGTTATGGACAATACTTGCTATATCTAGGAAATGCGTAATCAGAAGGTGGAATTCAAATACACCCCCGACCTTGGAAGAATTCTACGCTTTACTGATGACAACTGCATTGATAGAAATAAAAATTAAAGAACTACGAATCTATCCCAGGCCATTGGTAAATAAATCCTTGGAAGAAAGTTATATCTTTGTTGGACACTCTGCAATATTCAGTATTGTATCTCTGATAACTGATCTGTTAACTCTATATTTAATAACATACAGTGTATATAATTGAAAGTCAGGCTATTGTAAATATTGTATATAATGTTTAAAATGATATTTAAAAATGTTATGTAAATGTTATTCTAATTGAAAATAAAAAAAAAAAAATTGAGAAAAAAAAGAAAGTAGAATTGCAGCTCTCTATATGATCAACTTGCTTTTTCAAGTAACCCTTCTTTTAACTGTACGAGGTTTACTTGATTTGCAAAATTTTTGAAAATGGTTCCATTTTTTTACACTTGTGGCATTGCTGACCAAATGTTAAACATTTTTCTCTTTTAGACTAATGACTGGTACCATAACTGTGACAGTTAACAATAAAGCTGGATGTGAGCTTAGCTGACTCACCCTTGTACTGCATTGAGCATGTCCTTTTCTTACAACTTGCTGGAAAACTAAGGGATCTCCCAGGAAAGTCCACAAGGTCTGGAGCTGCCAAGTGCTTAGGCCTGCTTCTGCTAGCCACTTGTTGCATGCTGTCTACATTTTCTTTGGAGCCTGATGAAACCGTGCTCTTATCACTTGCTAGCATACTTGTGTGCCTTACTGTAACTTCATGGATTTGACAAATCTCAATAGCTTTGCTCAGTATTAAATCACTGTCACAAAGTAAAATCTTTCTCACAGCAGCAGCACTATTAATAAGACACACAAGCCTGTCCTTTATTAACTCATCTTTTAAGTCACTAAACTGACACATTTTAGCTTTGTTTCTCAGGTCAGTAATGTGAACTTTAAAAGTTTCCCCTGGTTTTTGATCTATTTTGTAAAACAAATGCCTCTCTAATGTAATATTTGCCTGGGGGTTACACATATCCCTAAACTTGTGCTTCAAACATTAGGGGTCTTCCCTTGATTCAGCTTGTACTACAATATGACAGTTTTCACCTTCACCCTCATATACTGTAGGTGCATACACAAATGAAAGCTCCCTTTCAATGACCTCTGGCCCAGCTAGGTTTAGCAAAATGAATGCCCTGGTGCATGCATCCTTGTCAGAATAAGCTGCTTGTATAAAAAGGTCATACTCTTGCTTAAATATTCTCCAATTCTCCACAATATTCTGATCAAACACCAATGGTGATGGTTTTCACAATCCATCTGCCACATTAACACATACAAGTGAAAGCTTTTGCAAGTATGCATGAACACACACACACATATACATATGCCAGAAATGTATGCCAATATTTGTAACTATGCCCAATAGCACAACAAGCTTCTGAATAACTGAACTTTCCGAAATAAGTCTCTTGGGCACTGTAATATTCTTGAAATCACTGTACTGTAAGAAATCACCTCTTATCAGTGTATGAAACATTTCAAATGAACTAATAAACAGAACATAGCACAACTTTCTCAAAATGGCTGTACGTTACAAAATAACTCTTTACAGTGCAAGAAACACTCTGTAATTGTGGGATTTTGCGAGTAGACACACCCATCATACCTCTCAACTGTACAGATTTTTGTAGAATGTCCAGATTTTTGTCTCATATTTTAATCTGTTACTCATAAAAATCTGTGTTTTTTTGACAAATTACTGGTATGATCTGAGGAATGAAGTCACTAAATAATTACATACATTTCAGTTTCAAACTTCAAATCCTTCAGAAAATGTATGTTAAAACAAATCCTGTTACTCTAGCAACTTTCTAAGCTTATGAGTAATATTTAAAATATGTCCCGATTTTTGGGCCTTTTGTCCCCCCATTTTGTTAGTCTTTGTCCAGATTTCTTGCACAGAGCGGTTGAGAGGTATGGCACCCAGCACAAAAAACTTTTAAAAATGTCTGTATTTTCACTGTACTTTATGCAATAGTTGCTCTTTGCACACAAATATACTCTTCAGAATAAGTGCACAGTAATAAGCACACACTTTGAGGTACTTTGAATATCTCTAGTTATGCCCTGAATACAATGCGAAATAGTAGTTATGCCAAAACACAGTACTTTGTAAAAAAACATGCAGTTGCCTTGCTTTATTTAGGCTTAATGTGCCCTTTTTGCCCTTACTATATTCGTTTTACTTGTTTAATCTTTTTCCATGCCCATTATACTTTTATTGTGCTCATTTTCTCTAAACATGCCCATTTTACTTTAAACATGCTCGTTTTGCAATTCTGAGGTAATTCCAAACCCCTTATGTGCTTTTCTGATAATCATTTTGTCAGAAATCTTAACTCTAAACATTCCATTTAATTAATAAACATTCTGTGCCTCTCACTTGTTTAATAATGTGGTTTGTGCTCTTACAATGTTCCATTTGAAATTTTTTTATTAAAAAATTGTTCTCATAAGTTTCATTACCTTTGGTTCATTGTTGGCCCTTTTTCATGTTCATTTCTCTTAGTTTACCTTCACTGTTATCTCTGCATCTCGTAGCTCTGAAAAGCAGTCTCTGGAATCCCGATTCTGACACCATATCGCTCGTCCAGTCAGGATAAAATAGACAAGTCTTTGTGGGTTTATTTCAAGCAGGTTTATTATATACAAACCCATCAGGATTGAGGCTTAATAACTTTAACTCAGATAAACCTATAAATATACTAGCTATAACACTCATACATGCTCACTCTCTGGCTGCACTCTCAAAATGACACTGAAGCTAGCACGTGCTTGCTATTTATATACACATGCCAACCTTGAAACACTTATTAAAGGTACAGCACACACTATTCTACACTATACAGTTAGAAATATGGCAGTGTAATATCTTGAATTAATGGCTGATTGTAATCCTCAGTAACTTATCAAAAAATGTAAAAGTTTATGTGAGGCAGGCAAAGAAATATGAGGCAAAAATCATAGTTTTCAAAATCAGATACAGAAGACAGCCATGACTACAATGCCTTGGCTCAAGGCACAGAAACAAAGACATGGGTACTGGATGACAACTGGCCATTATCAGGGCCCAAGTGGATGTATTGCATGGTGCAACACATCAGCACAGTCCCAGATTTTAGCTAGTTGTCCTAAGACAACCATGTCATTGTTCACATTTTATTTCATGACGTTCATGCTACTGCAGAACTTTTTAATATAACAGGTTGCTAAATATACAGGTACCCAGGTTGTGCAGTAGTATGCATGTCATGAACAATTCAAAGTTGGACACTGAACTGTTGGTCATTGTTTAGGGAAAGTAATCCCCGCAATGTGCTAGAAAGCATTTTCTGCCTTTTGGGAAGAGCTGCAGGTATATTGTGCATTTGGTTATGATCACTACATGGTGAAACACAATCTTTGCTTTCCAGGAATTCCAGGATTGTATGCAAACTTAAGCAGCTTCCTCTATGGAGTACAGATCCAAATCAATAGATTTTCTTTTTGTTTATTAGTTTGTTTGTTTTTCTACTCTTTGCTACCTTTTCCTCATCCCATTATACCTCTATCTTCCTTCTCCTCATTATTATGTTATTTCCCCTTCTTCTTCACACAGTTTAATTTGCCATTTGGTGACACATACACATCAGTCTATGCAACTCAACTAGTCAAATCATGGCTGGGTAGTCATTTATAGGACTCCTGCATCTCAAATGTATGAAATAAAGCAATAATAAAAGAACTGATTCCCCTTATGTGAAAGTTTACTAATCAATGAAAAAAAAATTGCCAGCACAATTTCTGACATATTGTAAATTGTTTACAAAACATTTGAAACAATTAAAGCTTTAGTAAGTTTATTATTTTGTCTTGAACATTTTAAGACTTGAAATCATATCAGTGCTATCACTGCAGAGACAATTTAAGCTAAGAATGCTTGATGGTTTTATTTCCTAATACCATGTATACTTCTAGACATGTGAATATTTGATTATAATTATCAATTATAATTTTTATTATAATTTTTTTTTTTTTTTTTTTTTACTTTTTAATACTCACTATGACATGCTCAAGACTTGGATGGAAACCTGGCAAGCAGTGACTACAGTATTTAGATTCAGCCCTTCACAAAATATACACACACACACACACACACACACACACACACACACACACACACACACACACACACACACACGCATGCAACACACACATACACACACATGCATGCAGCACACACATACACATGTACACAAACACACATGCACGCATACACACACGCACACACACACACACACACACACACACACATGCATGCAGCACACACGTACACATGCACATGCACTTATGCTTAAACATTCCAGGGGCAGTGTAGAGGACACCAATTTACCTCTCAGCATGTATTTAGATTGAGGAAGGAAATGAGAGGCTGCAGTAAAATCCCCTCTAGTCACAGGAAGAACATACAGACTTTGCAAAGTAGGCACACCAGTTGGGAAGATATTTGGAGGACCTAGTGTTGTGAAGCAGCAATGCTAACTGTTGCACAACTTTAACCTGAATGTCTCAAAAATCTTAGAATGCAACTTTTATTTTAAGAAGATAGAGTACAACCTCTCAAAGGCCCCAAGGAGACAGTGTCAAGCTACAACTGGATAGCTACACACAAATTAATAAACAGGAACGAAGGGTCCCATTGCCCTGAAGTTTTACTTGCACAAACTTCGGTAATTCATTTTATCAACCAATTTACCATTTGGGAGTGTGACTACTTTAGTGTTATAAATATTTGTGAGTTAGGCATTACAAAGAAACATGTGATGACTTACATTATAAGCAACAATAATAAGAGCAATGATGAAACTTAAACTTTGCTTTAGAGATAAACAATAGCTCTGATAAATTCACTCATTCTTTTAATAAGGAAGATTCAGTTATAGGTAGTGGCAGAACATGTTATACTGGATAGCATATGCTTATCTTTAGTGATATAGCTTTATATGACAACATTTAATTTTGCTGTGACATCTGTTTCAAAAATATACTATGATTGCTTTCACTACATTGGCAGATTGCTGTTTAATAAAATATATACATCCATTTCTGAGAATGTGAAATCTTATTTGTCCAGTAATTTATGATTTATCCAGGTTATACAAATGTAAAAGTTCCTATGAGACTTCTTGTCCCTGGTAGAGGTTAGAAACAATTAATTGAAAAGTAACTAAATCCCAATTAACAGAAAAACATGCTCAAAAAATACTACCATTCATAATTTTTGGTAGGCAACATATACTTTCATACCTTCCCATCACAAAGTGACAGTTCAGGTTTGTTCTTCTTTCGGCTTTTCCCGGTTAGGGGTCGCCACAGCGGAACTCTGGTCCACTAATGATTGGCAGTAGATTTTTTACAGGTGCCTATGTGCCAGCTCAACGCCCAGCCTTCAACAAAGGCACGCCCATTCTACGCATGTCTTTCGAATGCCACTCGACCACGTGGAGGACATGCAGACTCCACACAGAAGGCACTCCAGCCGAGAATCCAATGAGAGAACCTCTCGCTGCACCACCGTGGCTTACAAAGTGACAATTCAAGTACTCTGTCAAAAAAAAAAAAACATAAAGTGGATCCACTCACATTTAATTTTCATACTATAGTATAAATTCTGAAGTTCCATTTCACAGTTCAGTGGAATTAATGAAGCAATCTCAAATGGCTTTCTTGCATGACCCACCATTTTCCAATTTTGCTCTAATACTAGTTTTATAATGTCATGCACACTGGTGGAATGTAGCAAGATTCCTTTCTCTCATTTTCATAATCAAATTGTATAACATGATGTAGCTGTACAAGAAGCTCAGTCACCCTTGTACACATTTGATATATTTCATTCCATTACATTACTCAGGCATCACATGATTCATTATACCCTCATCTCATACTTTGAGCGTATCTTTCTTTTATAAAAATACGTCTCAATAAAATCATGCATTTGACAAACTGTGATGTGATTCCCTGTTGATTTAGACGTCTGATTTGAAAAAAAATGTGTCATCACCCTTTCTGTCATTATACTTTGTAGCCAGAAGCAATATATGTGAATTATTGCCTCTCTAGAGTTGCAAAAAAAAAAAATTAGTAACTATAACAGTGTGTATTACATACAGATACACACATACACACACACACACACACACACACACACACACACACACACACACACACACACACACACATTATAGAACAATAATAGCTGATAAAAATGGTCATTGCATATATACAGAACGAATTAGGACTAGTGTTTATGTGGAAATGTTTAGCAGTGTCTTCTGAATCATTGACTTGGAAAATTGAATGCTCAGTGTTTATTTTCTAAACAAATGCACCACAAAGTACATAGCATTTCAGTGGTTTTAGCTTTTTGTTGGAAGCTGTGCAAGCATATACTATATAGTGGGGTTCATTTCACTGCCTATTTGTTTAACTTTCTACATGCCTTCTTATATATCTTGATTATTTCATTGTTAGAGTGACTACCACAGTGTTGACAGAGATAAATGTGTCACATTCTTTTACTTTTCTTAGACTATAGATGACATGTGAAATTAAAACTTTCTGGGCTGCAAAACTTGCCTACTACACTATTTATCTTACAGACAAAATACACCATATTTACACTATGAAGTAATTAATTGCATGAAGTCCATTAACTTTAATAGAACATCCTAATCCTATATGGAATACCTGGTGTTCTTTTAGTACATTTAAAGTATAATGAATATAAATTATCATTCAGTATGACTTCTAATCATGATGTACAGATATTCAGTAAATGGACAACTCTAGAATACAGAGTGCATTTAAAGCCAATTAATGGAAATTTAGTGCTGCAAATCTAGACAATGAAACATAAAATATTCTAAAAGAATGTTTTTCTTAGAATATATAAAAACAATTCCGATGATGACATTTATAATCATGGGATTATGGAATTAGATGCAGAGGACATAGTGAGCAGACAATTACTGAAATTATAAATAAGGTACAACAGTAAAGAGGAGACATAAATGATTATGACAATCCATGAGGTGGCACTAGTAATACATAAATAGATGTGCAGCAAATTAAACAGCAGCATTCATGTATTACCAAATATTTCTAGGATAGAAAATTCATCTATAACGTTCTAGTCTGAGCTTAGAAACATGCACCTGCTAAGTATGCAAATAATGACAAACCGGATATGAATTTTAAATATAATAGAAATATATAATTCAGCTTGTATTTAATTGTATTAGCTGTGGTAACATACAGAGAAGCACTTGCCTTATACTGTGTATAAATGTGACAGTTATACATTACGTAAAGTAACTTTAATCAGTCAAGTATTGATGCATCCGGGCATACAAGTGCATCACATATTTTCACAAATATTTTATTAACTACAAATCAGAAAAGTCACATATGGCATACTTTGTATGTGTATGAAAGAACTAATGTGCAAAGGAAAAAAACAGTAGGGAATTTAAAATGATATTTAAAGAGTATTAGACTGGTAGAACACAGCCATATTAATATGCACGGTAGCTTGTCA